>NW_006256829.1:10824485-11073182 GCF_000478725.1 Eutrema salsugineum
ACTGCAAAAATAAAAAATACCACAAAGTAAGGATATCAGACCTCGATTAGCAAGTGCTTTCTTTCCACTCCAGCAATTTCACTCTGAATGAACCCTATGAACTCCTCGATCTCGCTAATGGTCTTCTCGGTTGCAGCAAGGCGATCCTCCAATGCATACAGCCGATTCTCATATGATTGCAGAAGGGCTGTTCGGTTGTCACGGAACATGCTTTCGCTCTGCTTGTCAATTCGTATTTGAAGAATGGTCAGCTGCTCTTCAATGGCTAGATCCCACCATTTGGAGATGTGACCCGGTTTATCCTACACATATGACAAACGAAAACTTCAGTTATACTCGATGAATAACATTAAAACTATACACATATTGAGAAAAACCTCATTAAAACTATACACATTCGCCTAATATATCAGGGCAACTATAGAACTTCCTGCCAAACGTCTCTGGAGCTGTAGACTCTTCCAATCTACATCGAAGGCCGCAATAGCATCGTTCAGGTATCCCAAAGTCTCCATCAGCTTTGGCACACCCGCTGTCATAGCTTGCTTTGGAAGATGAGCTGTTGGTGTAGCTTATCGGCATTACTCTGTAGAGATCAAGCAAACAAACTTGGAAGTTAACAAACAAAAAACTAAAACAGATACAACCACATAATAACTTTGCAGCTAAAAACAAAACAACAAAAACAGGCTTTCCAAAAAAATATTTCTTACTCGCTAAACAACAAAATAACAAAAAAGGTAAATCTTGAAATAAAGAAAAAATCAAAATATTTTTACTTACTTGCTCACGGAATCTGTGAAAAAAGTATTTTACTTAGATCTGTTAAAAAAACAGTAAAGCAAAAGGACAAAAGAACAAAAGAACAATTTTAAAGGACAAACCAGTAAACAATAAGATATGGACTAAACAGGGAATGTAATGGCGAATAACTCACAGATCTGGAGAGATAACTAAGAACGATGAAGACGCCGGCTCAGATCTGCAGCAACAATATATGTAGTGATATATATGAAACAACATATGCATCAGAAACAGAAAAGAAGAGATGGGGAGCGCCGGGAAAGGCTTACTGCGAGAGAGAGTCGCGGCGAGAGAGACCAGGGTGCAGCGCCGTTTTACAGTGATTTAGGTTTTTTTATTTATGGTAACGACTGGTAAGTTTCTTTATATACTATGTTAAAAATTCCGGTTAGGTTAATTATTCTGGTTTGACTAGACTTCGATCCGTAGTCTGCTGAGCAGACTGATAAAGAAGTCTGCAGCCCTAGTTTAAAACTTTTCACTTTTTATGTTTATCCTAGATGGTTTAAAATGATTCATATTTATTAAATTATAATTTTTATAGATCGTACTTGTTGACATTTGATTTATAGAAACAAACTTCAGTTTACATTATTTTTATATAATTTTTAAATTTAAAAATAAGATTTAATAATATAGTAGACTTCTTTATCAGTCTGCTCAGCAGACTGATAAAGAAGTCTGCAGCCCTAGTTTAAAACCTTTCACTTTTTATGTTTATCTTAGATGGTTAAAAATGATTCATATTTATTAAATTATAATTTTTCTAGATCATACTTGTTGACATTTAATTTATAGAAACAAACTTCAGTTTACATTATTTTTATATAATTTTTAAATTTAAAAATAAGATTTAATAATATAGTAGACTTCTTTATCAGTTTGCTGAGCAGACTTCATTAGTATTGGCAGACTTCGAAGGGTTTTAATCGTAATTGAGACATCCGTTTCATTGTTTACTCATGTAGGAGATAATGGTAATTTCTCTACCCCTCTGACCTATTTTTGCAAGTTGAATTTGGGGTATACTTTTGCATTTGGAATCAAATTGTGGCTTATTTTTAACAATTCCCTTTTTTTATGTATGAAAAGTGTTGCTTCTTCATTATACCATTTGCCACTAGCAATTAGGCCAGGACCGTCATATATATAGTCTCATAGAAGAGGTGCACACATATGCATTTGCACATGTTCCTGTAATACAATTAACAAATTTATCGCTGTCAAAAACAAAACAAAACAAAGAGTCAACAAAATTATATATAGTTGTAACTTGTAAGGGTTTTTTTTTTTACTAAAATACGTATATGTTTTTTCAAGTCAACAACAAATCTTGTATACGAGTTTGAATTCGGAGGATTTTGCATCAACAAATGGTTTATATTTTGAATTGTGAATGTGGCCGATAATGTTGGTGAGCCAACCTGAAAAATAGATCATTGTTGAAAACTTTTCTGTTTTAAAACTATGAAAAAATCTAAAGTCAGTTATAAAGTAATAAAAATTCGCTAGCGAGTTCTAAAAATATTTAAATGGTAAAGACAATAGTTGGATATTAGCAATAAATGAAGATATAGGAAGAAAAAAAAATAATACTACATTACTTAAATTTGAGAGGATGAGATCAATTTGATAACTTGAGAGCAAATATTCCTCAAGTTCAAAGTTTACTTGTTCCATGGTCGCATGATCATTAAGCAAGACATGTCTTCTCCACGTGCACGGTAATCCCCATGTTCTCATGTCTCCCCCATATATACACACAAATTTGGTGAGTTTTAGTGTTTATAAAAAGAAAAGTTGATATTAGACTACATGTGAGAATGTGATTAAAGATGCAAAAAACGCGTTAAAGCCTTCGTAGTGTACTAGTAATATATTAGGGGTTAAGAAATTGAGCTGATTAAGTCTTTTCTGTGATCTACATGACAATTTTATATTAGTACTTCTGTACTTAGTAGCCTCTTTGTTTTCCCGGATTATTGACGTTCGATGAGGTATTAATTCACTCGACCTTTTTTTTTTCTTATTATAAAGTTGAAACTAAATGGGCTTTTGCGGTTGGTCTCGGCCCATAATACGGCCCTACACAAAAACAAATTCAAGAAACTGTCTCTGTGTATTACAGTATTCCAACCTTTAAATCTTCAAAGTCCTTCAAAGAGTTTGATGAAAAAAACATGTACACGTAAATAAATTACTCAGATGCTCTGAAAACTCTAATCAAATAAGGATTGTATTTTAGAGAACACGCTATTTTTATTAGATTTTTGGAAAGCATCGATGGGAAGCTGACCGCTGAAGGCAAACTTAGCTCATGTCAAGGTCTTGTTCACCGGTTTCTGGATGTTAGGAAGCGGTTTTGAGACAATATCATGGTTATGGTAGCTTTCACAAGAAGACAAAATGAGGGTTTTCTTTCCAAAAGTATTCCAATGCTCATGTCAAAACAGAACAATACAACATAGATTGTCGAGCTTTTACAATGGATAACGATATAGGTTGTCAAGTTCTGAACCATGTTAAGAAGAGATCTTTGGTACAAAATCTAATGTTTTGAGGTGAATTTCTTTGGTTCAAGAGATAGAAACGATATTTTCGAAAAGGTTTGAAGAAGATATTCGGAAAACTGATGTTATCAGGGAACTTTAAGTAAGACGAGGGTGTCTGTGTGTTTTTGTCGTCTTGGTTATTATACGTGTTGAATTGTATAGACAAAGCTCTTTTGTTTTGCATAAGTTTATACATCGGTAATCGGTGACTTTTTTATTTCTTATACTATCAAAGAAATATATATACATTAATGCTACATCTTTCCATTAATTTGATTAAACTTCACAAGACACAACTGAAACTCAAAACATGAACGGAGTTGGTGAGAATGCCGGAATTACTGGTTCGAAAGCATTTCTCCTGCAAAATAAAATAAAAAAACAAAAACGTCAAAACAATATACTTCACAAATCACACAACCTGTTCTTTTGCCATTTTACTAAAAAAAAATGTCAGGAATAAAAAATAACACACGACTCCTGTTAATAAAAAGAATTTTGGTTATCTTCCCATTTACGTCTCCTGTTTACTCGAATAAAAACTAAACATACTGATGTTGACATCCCAACTATATCGAATCTTTATCCACTAAATATGTAGCATCTTAACTACCATGGTTAATCTTATCTTATAATTTTCACTGATAATAAAACAAAAATTACATTGAAAATGTTAGAGAAATCTTCAAAAATTCAATCTTGTTTCAAACATTTGTGAATATTCATTCTTTCTATTGATTCAATAACAAACTTTACATTTCAACAACAAAAGTATGACTAAAATTCTGTAATTTATTAAAATATATAATCATGAAAAGTGAAAACTATAACCTTGATTAAACAAAAACAATCATGTGTTTTTTGATAAGTAGTTATGTAAAGCAATTCCCAATAATCATTATTTGTTGTCATTCCCAACTAACAAATTAAAAAAAGTTAGAGAATTGTGTGTGCTTACCCAAAATCGTCACTGCGGAAACGAACATGACCACCACCGGATCGAGACGACGCTTCTCCGCCGCCGCCTTCACTTTTCCGACGTACTTTCCTCTCTTCTTCCACCTTTTCCGATTTCTCCGTAATCGCCGGCTTGTGCTCCGATATCACGCTAAGGGACGGTCTCCACTCTGCCACCTGTCCCGGTTGACCCGCAACTCTAACGCGTTTCCGCCGCCTTCGCTGTTTCATTAGCGACTGCGTTTCGTCGGAAACCGAATCATCCGCGTTTGCGTCGGTTTGGTGGAGCTGCTGCGAACCGAAACAAGGCACGACGAGCTCTAGCAAGAATTTCATACCCTACACCACACCACACCTGATCCCTTCTCTTCCTTTTTTTTCTTTTTAATTCAAAATCTTGATATTAATCCTTAATAGAGGCTAATTAATATTTTGAGATGATTACAGATGTTTTCAAGAAACGTTTGAGAAAGTATAGTAAATTGGAGTGGTGTGATTCTCTTCAGAAACAAGAGTGCAATTTATAGGAGGAAGTCAAGTCGAGAATGATTACGTGGACATGAGTAGATTTATGGCATTACAATTATTACTAAACTGCCCTTGACGTACCTTATCTTTAACCGGATTTGGTTTTTACATTTTGCTGGTTTTACGTTGAAATCGAGAGGTAAGTGTCTCATTGCCGAGTCTCATAATCGGCGTTACAAATTGTTTCCAAATGATTGTTTTTTTTTTCCCTAAAGATTTGTACATCATTGTACATGATAGATCTGTAACCATTTTGTACTTTGTCAAATCTTAATCGTAATGTTGGTTAGTAATTTATTTGGGGGTACATGTATTGATTACTTGGTGGCTATAATAAGGTCCAAATTTTTTAAAATAAAACTATACTATACTTATATACAGTTATGGTTTTGAATCGGGTCTGTTGGCAGAGTCGTATACATCATTCATTTATTTTATCTTGTCGTCTCGAGTAGTCTGGTTCATATGTTTGGGTCTAATTTGCCAAGAACCATATACTTACAATTTGGTACAGGAACCTATTTACAGATAAAATAAAAAAATATAGTAGAATCTGAAATCTTGTAAACATTTTTGGCGTGATCCTCTTTTCAAGTAGAATCATTCTGTCGACGTGAACATTTTTGTTTCCGTAACTGGAATTACTTGTATTTTCCTAGTATACAAAAAGGCTTATTGTTTGTTATTGAGGATAATTTTGGACCACTTATTAATGTTTTCCGACATATTAATTTCTTATTTTTCTATTCAGAAACAAACTAGTTTTGTTACCTTACCGAATAGTGGTGGGTTGTGTTCTACTAAACTGATTCACATTTCACAATGCATATGAAGCCAATTATAATTGTAATGATTAAGATGTTTCGTTATTAATTTGAAGATATCTTACATAAATTAAGCTTGGGATGGGTTCAGGATTTCTGTTTGGATTTGTTTAGGTGATAGCTCGTATGCAAAGAGTTGAAAAAAAAAACAGAGTAGAAACGGTTATGAAATTTATAGATGATGTATTTTTGTTGATTTTGTTGTTTTTAATTCGGTTGTTTGTTGTTGAAAGAAGATACGGTTACATGGTGGCTTAATCTCAGTGAAATTAGATATATAAACCTAGCTATAATATTCTTGATCTTATATTACTAATTAAAATCAGTCAAATTCAATATCACTATCATTTTATTTTCCGTTGGGCACTTTTATAACTGTTTATACAGTCTCAGGTATACGAATAATATTTGATGATACGCTGATACAATCTATATACTAATAATATGCATGTGCTATTTACTTGGGCCGTGGCAATCAGAAAATTTTATATTGCAAGAACTTAAATCTAAAGTCCTGTAGATAAGAGCTACATTAAATGGATCAGATCAGACACATATCTCCTAACGATCTAGAAAATGATACGTTCAAGCTAAACATTATGTATAACTTATTCATGAATGAAACGTTCAAGCTAAACATTATGTATAACTTATTCATGAAACGAAAACAGCTCCATTTAAACCCTAATTCAACCACAGAGAACGACATATCCAATATGCTGTCACGTTTGAAAGTAATCACACATGCGGCGAAACAAAAGCGACGATGACTCATCTCTTGTTAATTTGTTTGTACTGATTAAAATAATATAAAAATACATCACTCCTTTTCTAATTAATACGACGACTTTATAGTAACATTTCTTAAATGAAAAATGGAGTTAGTCAGTTACTTATGTTATTTTGGCTATGAATGTAAACATCATTGAAAATAAAATTTTGGTTATACAAAGAATATAACCTATCAAATGCAACCTTGGCAAAAAATATAAAAAAAAAACAAGGATGCATAAGTTTTTGAGTAGATTTTACTTCGCCCATTTCAGCCACCGACACATTTGCGTCTAATTACTTTTTTCATTTCAGTTAGCTATGCTGCTACTTGATAGGTGTCACGGGCCAAGGAGTTTATCGAATAGAATAAGATCAGCCGAAGAGGACACACGTATATGAGTTTATCGAATTTTCTAAAGATCATATTATGTGGTTAGGATTACGTCTAAGCTCTAACAAAAAAAAAGAGATAACAAAGTATGATATAAGATCATCGTCGACGAAAAAAAACTTGATTAGGAACGTTATCCGTTTTGGAAGAATCGCATTGAATTACTTTGATGCAGCCAAATTTGACTTGTGCTTTACTCCTTAAACTTGGAAGTTGGAAACAGAGTCCATTTGTACACGTTGCGGTCGACATTCTAATTACAACTAACATTTGCGTCTAAGGATTAGACAATCAACGAACAAAACATATGACAATCACCATTTATAAGCTAAGTACACTGAAATTGACTTGAGAATGGGTCTCGATTGGTTTTGGAGTAATATGGTGAGTCGTGTAAATTAGAATTGGTTGCATGAGAAAGAGGGAATTGTCTCACCAGACGTATTTGGACAGCGAAGGAATGTTATAGTATGAACGGTATCTCTTTAGTTTTGTTTCCTTTTTTTGTCTTTGTAATATTTATTGCATATAACTTATATAAGCCATTAGTATTTGATATTTCTCTTGTTTTGTTCAGTCCACATGTTATAAAAATATTCGTGTAGATTCTAGACAGCTCCACGTGAAAATTTTGAGAACTCAATGTTTGTTTTGTTGTGGGCCAATTACGTATTCCCATTTGTTAAAATCATCATAATGGTGTGAATTATGAAAGTGTTCAATCATCTCAACAAATTGTGAGTTAGTGATTGGCTAATAGCTACGGACCCATTGGGTTTTATAAAAATGTTCAATTAGATTCGGTTCAAAGTGTTTTGGTTCACAAAAAGGAAAAATTCTAAGCTAAGAAAATAACAACTAAATGAAAGCAATGTTTCTTTGTTAACCGATCGAACCGGATCTGAATTTTCTATGGCTCTAAAGAACAATCAATCTCATTTGAACCGGTCCATATAAAAACTTTCCGGTAGGGAATCTAAACCAATCGAAACAACAAATAACGAAACAAGACGTCTAAGTTTTTCAGACCTCCACGTAATCCATATTGCTCACTGGTTTTTTTTTTGTCATTTAACACAAAAAATAATTATTAAGTTTTCGACATTCTCAAGTTAATAACATGATATAAAAGACAACAGTTGTAACATAGTAGAGAATAGAATAAAGCACAAAAAATAATAAAAAGATTCATCGAGATCCAATGCATTCATGAACAAGCAAGCCTTTTTCAATAGCGGTTACCATATGGAGGACGAGACATGTTGTTCTGAGGTTGATATGATGGCGATTGCTCTCTAGGTCTTGCATACTCTGCGAATATGACCCAACCGTCAAGAAACTGCAGAGAAACACAGGAGAAGAGAATTAGCTTTAGATGTCTGTATATATAATTATATATAATAGATCTTGATCACATTTTTTGTATTTTGAGATTTAAAACTAGAATGAATATTATTTACCTTCCCATCCATTCCAGCTATGCCTTTTGCAGAATCTTCTAAGGTCATATATCGAACAAATCCAAACCCTTTAGAATATCCTGAGACTCTGTCTGTGACAACCTTAGCTACAAAAACCAATTTTCAGAGAAAGGATTCGTTACAGTCTGTTCGGATAGTTTTGATGCACATAAATGTTCATAATAAGGAGATTTATTACCATCAGCAACTTCTCCAAACTGAGCGAAAGCTGTCCTAAGTCCTTCAGATGTGGTGCGCTTGCTAAGCCCTGGAAAATAAGGTAGCACAAAGATGATCCTTTTAGATTTCAAAGTTTCAGCTTCATAGACACAATGATAACACGACGAAAAGAAACTTCAGGAAACTGATATACAGCATCAGAACAGAACAGGACTGAACTGAAACTTCATCTAAATATGACATGTGCATGTATACATATTACCCTCGAGACTAAACTTCACGATATTTATTATTTAATGACCATGAAAACAGAGGCTATGAACAAAGAAAACAGCGAATCCAAAAGTGTGTTGCATCAAAGCCCATTGTTAAGCTACGTGTCAAAACTCATTGATACAATAGTAGTAGCCTTCAAAAGCTAGAAACAGCCCAGATTTGTCCTCGGAAACAAGACAGTCGCTACACATAGAACTAGGCTAGTATTCAATCGAAAACACTGAATTCTTTACAAGACAAATGATCAAAACAAAAGATTCAAAAAAGCTCTCTTTTCAATTTAGACGAAGCAATCGGAAATGACGACCAAAAGAGGAATAACTGAGATAATCACAGAAAATCTATCTCTCGTTGCAACTTCTTGATCAAATTCTGAACAAAGATGCTGTGATCTCTCAATCGTAAACTGAAAAGATAGTCCAAATCTCAACCAAAAGGAAGGATCTTCGAAGAACATCAAAACAGAAACGCACATAGCCCGAGCGACGATAAACCCTCAAAACCCAGAAATGAAATGAGAGACTGAAAGAGGCGTATTACCGGAGACGAAGAGATTGGTGCTGGGTTCCGCCTGAGGACGAGCCGGAGCATCAGCTTCAGCCTTCGGAGAAAGAAATGAAAAGTTTGGAGCGTTTGAACAGAACAGCCGTCTCAGTCCAGCCGGAGCCGTAGCCATTTCCGTAGCCGCTCTCGCAATCGCCGGGAGTCTCATAGACATCGCCATAGGTTCAATTGACCGATCGGCGTAATGATCTTCTTCGGATTAAAGAAGAAACAAAAATGAAAGGTTTAAACTTTAGAGAGCTAAAACCCTAAACCAAAAGCCGATCAATCGATTGATTTTGAGAAACGAGGGTTTTTCGCGATAAGGAGTAATGGAATGGAGAAGACCTAATGAAAAGAAAAAAAATGACACAAGAGAAATGACGAATATAGCCCTTTGAAGTAGTTCCATTTTTGGTTTAGCTGGCTCGGTCCATTTCTGGTAGGATCATCATTCCAATGCGTTCGAGATTTCTCCAATTTTTTTTTTTTTTTTTAACCTTTTTCTTTCTCCAATTTTTTTGGGAAGTAGATTTCCAAACTTCCAGTTTCTTTTCATTAATATTTGATTACAAAATTATTTCAATATTCCTAACCATTTAAACTATTCACAGTTACTCAAACAATGGTATCAGAACACATGTTAGCATTTAGCAAACATGGTATTAAAAATGTTGACAAAAAAATGAGTAGACATGGAACAAAAAAAATGTATATTCTGTTGAAAAAGATTAATGAACTTTAACCATTTATTATATAATCTAACATGTATAAAGCAAAAACATCAGCATATAGATAAATGTATAGGTGCTGACATGCTGTAAAGGCCTTAAATTAATGTTCAATTAAGTTCTCACTCATTGATTTTTCCATTAATTTATCTATTCAACTAGAAATAATTTTTTTTTGTTATTGTTCAGTTAGGAATTCAGTTTGATTATCTTGTAGATGGGTGTACAGAGAAAACCAAAATAATCAGTGCCTAGACAAAAATAATGTTAAAAAAACATAGGAAATTAATAAAGTAGATCAATGTTTTCTAGCTGACAAATTTTTATTCTTCTTAGAGTAAACTTATAGTTTTTGGCAGAAGAAGTAAAAGAAACGTGTACAGTATTAAGAAGAGAGAAACAAATGTCAACACCAAAGAAGAGCCTTAAGAGAGCTTTTGCTTTACACTCTTCCCCTTTCTCCTTCAGCTTTACGAATTAAAAACACATAATCTCCATTTCTATTTCTTGCCTCCAAATCTTTCATTCGACCAGACAAAAAGTTCCCTCTCTCTCTCTCGCCCTCTCTAGCTCTCTCTCTCTTCCTCTCTCTATCACGAAACTCGTCATGGTTCTGGTTCTGTTCGTCATCGTCGTCTTCTTCGCGTCCCTTCATCAAGTTTCATCAGACTCTATCAGCAGAGCGAATTTTCCAGATGGGTTTGTGTTCGGAACAGCTTCTTCAGCTTACCAGGTGACATTCTTCTTCTTCTGCAAAAGAATCCAAGAAAAGATTTCAAAACACCAAGATTCTGATAATCGCAACATTTTTCTCGCAAGAAAATCAGTTTGAAGGAGCTGCGAACGAAGGAAACAAAGGAGAAAGCATATGGGACACTTTCACGAAGAAACCAGGTATCAAAGAAACAAACCCAGAAAACAAAAACCCAGATTTTAGTCAATATAACATTATTGTTCTTGATCAACAGGAAAGATATTAGACTTCAGCAATGCGGATACTACGGTCGATCAATATCATAGATATCATGTAAGTTAATATCATAGATATCATGTAAGTTTTACCTAACAATGAAACATTGGTTGACTTACGCTTGAAGATAAAAGTAGGGTTTGCTTCTCCATAGAGCAACCTCGTCCAAACAAAACTGAGATACAGGTCATAAATGAGAGAATCTAAGTAGCAAGAACCTTTAACTTTCTCTGAATTTTTGCTTTCACAGAGTGATATAGACCTGATGAAAGATCTGAGAATGGATGCTTACAGATTCTCTATATCTTGGTCAAGAATATTCCCTAGTAAGTTTGATTCATTTAGCTGTCATAAGCGTAATGTTTTGTGTTTCAGACGGGTTTTGTTAAACTTGAGGTTTAACAGATGGAACAGGGGAAGCAAACCCAGAGGGAGTCAAGTACTATAACAGCCTCATAGATGCTCTTTTAGCCAAAGGAATCAAACCTTACGTGACATTGTATCACTGGGATCTTCCACAAGCTTTAGAGGACAGATATGAAGGATGGCTAAGCAGAGATGTCGTGTATGTATATGAACTTTGGATCAAAATCTTGATATGTTGAGATGATTAGAAAGAAAAAAATCTAATAACAAAATTGTGCAGGGATGATTTCGAGCATTATGCATTCACCTGTTTCAAAGCTTTTGGAGATAGAGTGAAGTACTGGATCACTTTCAATGAGCCACGCGGGTTATCGATCCAAGGCTATGACACGGGAATTCAAGCTCCAGGGAGGTGCTCACTTCTGGGACATTGGTTCTGTAAGAAGGGGAAGTCATCGGTCGAACCATATGTTGTAGCTCACAACATTCTCTTGTCTCATGCTGCTGCCTACCACAACTACCAGAGACATTTCAAGGTAAGAAAACAGAACAGAACATGATGATCATCTCATGATTCTTATTTCATAGTAAAATGTAAGAATGTCTATATGCAGGACAAACAACGTGGTCAAATCGGGATATCGTTAGATGCAAAATGGTATGAGCCAATGTCTGATTGTGATGAGGACAGAGATGCAGCTCGTAGAGCGATGGATTTTGGTATTGGATGGTAAATATAAGATCCTTTTTGTATGTATGTTTGTTTTACATTAGAAAAGTTTAAACGAGAAGAGGCAGCTAAAGTGACAGAATGTGATATAAAACAGGTTTATGGATCCTCTAATCAATGGAGACTATCCAGCTTCAATGAAAATTCTAGTGGAAGAGAGACTACCAAAGATCACACCAGAGATGTCCAAAAGCATAAAAGGGGCATTTGATTTCTTTGGAATCAACCACTACACGACACTATACGCAAGGAACGACAGAACTCAGATAAGGAAACTGATTCTGCAAGACGCTTCTTCCGATGCAGCCGTTATCACAAGCTGTAAGATCAGACACCATTTTCTCATTCCTGCTATAGAAAACATATCAATGCCTAAATGTCTAATCTTTCTACTCTCTGTTTGCACTCTAATTGTTGTAGCTTTTCGTGGAGGAGTACCTATAGGAGAAAGAGTATGTTTTCTACTCACTAATCCTAAAAGAACCACCTACTATAATCTAATAAGAAACTTACTTGGAATCCAGGCTGGGTCAAGCTGGCTACACATTGTCCCATGGGGAATCAGGAAACTGGCAGTGTATCTTAAAGACATGTATGGAAACCCACCTGTATTCATCACAGAAAACGGTAAAAAAGTCACTCTCAGAATCCCAAAAATGTGATCTTCCTCAACAGTTTCATTTCTTAGATGGAAAAAAGGGTGAAAATGTTTAGGCATGGATGAGAAAAACAAGCGATACATAGACATGGAGAAAGCATTACAAGATGACAAGAGGATTAGCTTCCACAGAGATTACCTCTCCAACTTATCAGCTGCCATAAGGTAAAACAGTGGAAACCAAACTTCCAACCTGCAAAAACAACGAAGTCTTAACTGTTTTTTTGGGCAGGGACGATGGTTGCGATGTAAGAGGATACTTCGTGTGGTCATTGCTAGACAACTGGGAATGGAACTCGGGATACACAGTCCGGTTCGGGATCTACTATGTCGACTATAAGAAGAATCTCACAAGGATCCCTAAAGCCTCTGCTCGATGGTTTCGAACCATGCTTGATTCGGCAAGGATTGATCTTCTTAGCTCTTCCGAGGCTACAAAAACAGATACTAGTATCACGCAAGAGTAGAGTTAGAGTAGATATATACACAGATTGTTCATACAAAAAGGCTCAATTTTTAGGATTTGTTGAACAAAAATATTGCTGAATCAAATATAATTTGATTAAAAAAACCCCCTTCTCCGAGTTATTAGATTTTGAAGGTGACGAATTTAAACAAGCTATTAAAGGAGAGTTACATCGAGCCCAAGAAAGTGGTGATCTTGAGGAAAGAAATGGAGAATGAGAAGGAGAAAATGCGAGTTTTCTGAAGAGTACGGACCAGAAGAGCCATGGAGGTTTTCTCATTTTCGCGAGCGAGTGGCATGGAGCTGGTTTAATGGCTGTAACGCCACAAATTGAAAAAAATTAATCTGCAGTTTGCAGTCCTATAATATAAACAAATCTATATGTCATAATATATAGAATTCTCAATTTACCCTTAATGAAAATATTTGTGGCATTTTTGAATTTGGTGAAAAAATAATTGATTTTATTAAAATTAATAATTTAAAACGAAAATTAATAAAAAAAAAATAAAATTTTATGCTCTTCTTCTTCGTCGGTGGATTCTGAAAACAAGCAAATCTCATTTTTGCAGTTGAATCCTCGCCTCTTCCTTTTCTTCTTCATCTTCTGCAATCAGTTTCTTATTTTATCTCCTTTATCCACCACTATTGTTGAAGTTTTAAAATCCAGTTAGGTTTTTATTTACAGATTTGGGGATTTCAAAATTTAGGGATTTGATTTGCCAAAATTGTTTGTTCTAGATGCAAATCGGGTTGGTATGTGACGATTAGGTCTTTGCATAGATAATTTTTCGAATTCAGTTGTTAAATCATGGTGTTTCTTAGGTAGATTATAATTAGAACCCGAGTTCATCACCAAATCTGCAGAAAAAAGACAACTGGTACAAATGGTACAACTAAGAGATAAGAGGACCATTAGTACAACTGGTACAACTATGAGATAGAGGACAACTGGTACAATAGGTATAACTAAGACAACTTAAATAATTGTTGATTGAAAATTCTTTTATTATAATTGCGAATCGGATTGGTAACCCCGTTTTATCTGACGATTAGCATGGATAATTTTTTTAATATAGTTGTTGAATCATAGTGGTTCTTAGGTAAATTATAATTATATATGAGTTCATCAGCAAATCTGCAGAGATGGACAACTAGTACAATTATGTACAATTATGTACAACTATGTACAAAAATTGACAATGCACATAGGTGCACATGTTACCTTGACGGATAACTAGACACTTAGGAAAGTTAATCTAGTCTAGAGGATTTCATTTTTGGCCGAAAATGCTTTCCGGATGGAAATAAACAAGGTATAACTGGACACATATATACAACTATATGTAATTCTTTCATTAGAAAATAATAATGATAAAACTATAAATATAAAAAGCAAACATCCACTTAAAAAAATGTAGAAAAGTCGTAAAGTATAAGGAATAAAATTAAAAAGATGGATAACATAAAATTATCATTTTTCTAATATATATTATTGGTTTCACATCAAACATCCCTTCTGATACAAAGAAGACTTTGATAATGTTAACAATCTTATGATGGAAAAGAGCCAAAATTATGATTTTGCATAAATTGTAGTATGAAAATGTTATAAATGGACTACAATAATCGAAAATTATGTGGACAACTACAAAATAATAATTTATATCAAGGGACAACTGAAAAAAATGCTAAAATCGCCAAATGACAACTATGAAGAATTTTGGACAACTGGACAACTAGGTACAACTATGTACAAAATTGACGGCACACGTGGTACTTTGACTGCGCACATGTTCTTTTTTGTCGACGCACATGTGTATTTTTATTAATTTTTAATAGATTTTAATTATAATTTTAAATTACATAATTATATCAGTTGTACCAGTTGTACCAGTTGTATTTCACACGTGCGTCTACAACAGACAACATAGTTGTACCTAGTTGTCCAGTTGTCCAAAATTTGTAATAGTTGTCCTTTCATCGATTTTGTAGTTTTTTCAGTTGTCTTTCGACAGAAATTATTATATTCTAGTTGTCCACAAGAATTTCGAACATTATATAACAGCCCCAATGGTTTTACGTTATTATTTTTCTATTTTTCTATTTTTGCATAGACGCTTGCATAAGATGGATAACATTGTCAAAGACTTTCTTATAATATAAGGGCTATTTCAAATGAAACCAAAAAAATTTGGTTCTTTGAACAAAACAAAGTTTTATTTTATTCTTTCTAGTATAGACGTGAAAAGATACAATTTTTAGAGTATGAGTTTTTTTAAATAAGAATTTTAAGAATTTGTTTTTAACATTACAATTAAAATATAGTTGTCCCGAGTTGCACCTAGTTGTCCTGGAGAAATTCATAACGTAATTGTACCTAGTTGCACCTAGTTGCCCTGTAAAAATTCATAACATAATTGTATCTAATTGCACCTAGTTGCCCTGAAGAAATTCATAACGTAGTTCTACCTAGTTGCGCACTTGTTTTTTTTTGTTGGCACACATGTTTTTTCTAACTAATTTTTAATTAAATTTTATTATAATTTTAAATTATATAGTTATACCACTTGTACCAAATTGTACTTAGTATTAGTTGTGCATAGTTTACTTAGTTGTCCATAATTGTATTTAATTGTACCATAATTATATTTAGTTGTCCATAATTGTACTTAGTTGTCCATTTTTGTATTTGATAAAAAAGTGAATAAAATAGAATGTAACAAAAAATGAAAAAAAGATGGTTGATTTCTTTTATTTCTTCTTATTTTGTGAAGAACGCATAATAGATCAAACAAAACATCCAACAACTCATAATAGATAACCATTTGCTAAAACTTTTAAAGGCGACTAAAATTGCATAAAGAGTATAGTAAACTCTATGAGTCAGGAGAAAACCTGCATTCTATCATCAATTTCACAAGTGGAACTCTCTACATCCAGCGATTTTTTACTTTCTTCATTGATCCCGGATTAAAGAGAGTTTTTTGGTCAGAACTAACAATCGATCAGCTCTATAAGATCCATCCATCACGACTTCATTTGATGGGGAGGGCGAGGGAGGATCGAATTTGCCAGCTCTTCGTTCACCATCACCAGAAGAGGTGGCATCTGCTTCATAACCTCTGGCATATCATTCAAGCTACAACACACAATTGTTCAATCAACATAGCAAGCAGATATTTGAGTTAATAACACCAAAAGTTTAAAACAACATATTTGTTGGAAGAGAGGGACATATCCCAAAAAAAGCTAATGACAGAGATATGATCTATAGATATATGGGCAAAAAGTATTACTTGTTCAAGATTGCGAGGATATTTTCCCAAGCTTTGCACAAGATACTGACGTTCTCATGTATCTGCAACGGGAAGATAGAATCTCTTAAGCTGATAAAGTTCAAATAAATATATCCATCATAGGATTACTCAAAAGCCAATAATACAAGGTAAAGAAACAAATCCAGTCCCAAGGAAGTATACAAAAGTCTACAAGCTGAAAGATAGAAGTTGCATTCACCTGGAAAGCTGAGAAATTTGATGAAACTTGATTAAACATCTGAGAATTTTGTTCAAGAAGATCTCCACTCACACCACCAATAGCTGCAAAGAAGCAAAGATACATATGCCTCTTTTAGTCCAATCTAGAAGAATTTGATTCAAAAGAAAAGAAAAAAAAACTAGATTCTTGGACAAACCTTTATATAAAATGCCATCATCAGTATCTATAGGCATCATAGGAGGAGCATATGAAGGACCATTCGGATGCACATTCAAATGAGATGAAGACTTGGCTGAAGAATCTGCAGCTTTTTCCTGACAAACAGAATGTGAAAGAGATTAATTTGCTGATGTAGACTTTTAAATGCATCATAATACGACCCAAGAACATTTAGCCGTCGAAATCATAAGTAAATGACTCAAAATTCAAGCTAGTTACACACTATAACCCAATCAAAATGCTTTCAATTATCTTTCTTTTGTTTGTTATCAAAATTCCATATTGGAATTGAAATCCACGTACCTAAACCTCGCCTTTCATTCCTCTCACCATATTTCTCTGGAATAAAGACCATTCTCCCTGAACCCATTCTCAATACTCTTCTAATCTGTGTTTTAAAAAAAGTTCTAACAATTTGGAGATCCATTGAGCCAAAATTGAAGTGATTTATCTCTATGAGAAATAAAATCACCTGGAAGTCTGATTGAGAGTAAAGAGTTAAAAACCAGAGAAAGATGAGAGAAAAAATGGTGAGAGAGAAGAGACAGAGAGAGACGGAAACGGAAGATAAAGAGTGAGTAAACGGCAAGAAGACGAGGAAAGTGAGCAGAAAAAAAGATGATTGAAGTGGTGGAGAACATGAAGATCGAAAAAGAGGAAGAAGATGGAGCGATGAAGGAGAAATCCTCATAAATAATATATTTTTTAATTAATTTAGGATATAATTATTATGGGATAAATATCAATTGGGTCGGGTTATAGGGTTTAGGTGGAATGGATGGATATCACCCAGGTTTTATTGTAATTAAAGAAACAAGTAAAGGAGAAAATAGGATTTTCCAGGATTTTTGATATTAAAAGAAAATCAAAATTAAATTAATTATTAGCTTATGGCGTTTGGGCATACTTTTTCCTGATTTATGGCATTTTAGCCTGTCGCTCAAAGGAGCTCATAAGCCATAATCTAATAACTAATTTAATTTTGATTTTCTTTTAATATCGAAAACCCTGGAAAATCCTACCATCTCCCTTATCTGTTTCTATAATTACAGTAAAACCTGGGTGATATCCACCCATTCCACCTAAACCCTATAACCCGACCCAACTCATACTTATCTCCTAATAATTATATCCTATATTCATAATTAAAAAAAATAATAATTTAGCGAGGCTTCTTTTTCATCGCTTCCTTCATCGGGAGCATTCCTTCATCGGCTATCTTCTTCTTTTTCTTCAAATTTTTCCTGTTCTCCACCACTTTGATCATCTATTTTCTGCTCACTTTCTTCGTCTTTTCGCCAGTTCGGTCACTCTTTGTCTCCTGTCTCTTTGTCTCTTATCTTTCACCGCTTCTTCTCTCGTTTTATTTTGGTCTTTAACTCTATACTCTCAATCAGACATTCAGATGATTTTATTTTTCATAGAGATAAATTGCTTCAATTTTGGCTCAATTGAATCTCCAAATTTTTAGGATTTTTTTAAAACATAGATTGGAAGAGTATTGAGAATGGGTTCACGGAGAACTGTTTTTAGTCTAGAGAGATATGGTGAGAGGAATAGAAGGCGAGGTTTAGGTATGTGGATTTCAATTCCAATATGCAATTTGACACTAGTAAAGCAACAAACAAAAGAAAGATAGTTGAAAGCATATTGATTGGGTTCTAGTGTGTAACTAGCTTGAAATTTTAGTCATTTACTTGTGATTTTCGACGGGTAAAGGTTCTCGGTCGTCTTATGTTGCATTTAAAAGTCTACATCAGCAAATTAATCTCTTTCACATTCTGTTTGGAAAAGCCAAGTCTTCATCTCATTTGAATGTGCATCCGAATGGTCCTTCATATGCTCCTCCTATGATACCTATAGATACTGATCTGATGATGGCATTTCATATAAAGGTTTGTCCAAGAATCTAGTTTTTATTTTCTTTTCTTTTGAATCAAAATCTTCCATATTGGACTAAAAGAGGCATATGTGTCTTTGCTTTTTTTGCAGCTATTAGTGGTGTGAGTGGATGCTCTTGAAGCAAATGAAAAAACGATCAGAGCTGATAATGAATTAGCAGCTGCAGCACATGGAAGATCCACTTGGCTGGGTTTTAAAGAAAACAGAGGTGATCAGAGGATAATCGTTAGTATATAAAGTTTATGGTATTGATCATTGGATTTTATTAGTCTTTTTGTAGTTTGTTCGGTACTAGAGATATTAGATATAGAGAATCAATTTTTTTGTTTTGTTGAGTATTTGTTTTGTCTTTGAAAAGTTACATATTTCATTGTAGGTACGATTAGGATGGTATTATGCTGTTACATATAGCAAGAGCATAAAGGAGTGGTCATATAGAGGTGGAGCCTTGCTAAAGAGTTTCAAACTTCTTTCATCTTGATGTTTATATATTCTGAGAAGTACTTGATTTGTTTTATTTCATTAATTTTTGGCTGAATTTGAGATGTTATCTTAGATGTTTTGTTTTATTTATTATGAGTTCTTCAGAAAACAAGAAGAAAAAAAAGAAATCAGCCATCTTTTTTTCATTTTTTGTTACATTCTATTTTATTCATCTTTTTTATTCAAATGCAAAGATGGACAACCAAGTACAACTATGGACAATTATGGACAGTTAAGTATAATTATGGACAACTAAGTACAACTATGTACAACTAATGCTAAGTACAATTTTGGTAAAAAAAAACATGTACAACTAGGTGCAATTAAGTACAATTACGTTATGAATTTTTCCAGGACAACTAGGTGCAATTAGGTACAATTACGTTATGAATTTTTTCAAGACAACTAGGTGCAATTAGGTACAATTACGTTATGAATTACATTAAAATTATAATTATCATTAATTAAAAAAAAGTATGGAGTGTTTCTTATAGTTTAAGACATGTTTGCATTTCTTAAATATATACTTTCTTCATAGTTGTCCTTTGGCGATTTTAGCATTTTTCGAGTTGTCCCTTAATATAAATTATTATTTTGTAGTTGTTCACATGATTTTCGATTATTGCAGTTCATTTACAAGGTTTTCATGACACAAATTATTCAAAATCATATATTTGCATCTTTTCCATAAAAAGATTGTTAACATTATGAAAGTCTTCCTTGTATCATAAGGGGTGTAACTAGGTAGAATTACGTAATGAATTTCTTCAAGGCAACTAGGTGCAATTAGGTACAATTACGTTATAAGGAAGTCTTTGACAATGTTATCCATCTTTTGCAAGCGTCTATGCAAAAATATAGAAAAAAAAAAATAATAACGCAAAATCCTTGTGGACAACTAGAACATAAGAATTTATGTCAAAGGACAACTGAAAAAACTACAAAATCGATCAAAAGACAACTATTACAATTTTTGGACAACTGGACAACTAGGTACAACTGATATAATTATATAATTTAAAATTATGATTAAAATCAATTAAAATTAATAAAAATAGACATGTGCGCCGTCAAAGTATCATGTGCGCAGTCAATTTTGTACATAGTTGTACCAAATTGTCCAGTTGTCCAAAATTCTTCATAGTTGTCCTTTCACAATTTTAGCATTATTCCAGTTGTCCCTTAATATAAACTATCATTTTGTAGTTGTCCACATGATTTTCGACTATTGCAGTTCATTTACAAGGTTTTCATAATACAAATTACACAAAACCATATATTTTCATTTTTTCTATTAAAAGATTGTTAACATTATCAAAGTCTTCATTGTATCATAAGAGATGTTTAATGTGAAACCAATAATATGTATTAGGAAAATGATAATTTTATTTTATCCATCTTTTTAATTTTGTTCCTTATAATTTAAGACGTCTTTGAATTTATTAAGTAGATACTTTACTTATATGTTTAATATAATTTAATTTTTATTTTATTTTAAATTAGAGAGTTGCATATAGTTGTCCATACTTGTCCAGTTGTTCATTGCTTATTCACTTCCACGAAGCTAGAGCACACGTGCATCGACAAAAATAGACATGTGCTCGTTCAAAGGAACATGTGCGCCGTCAATTTTGTACATAGTTGTACTAAATTGTCCAGTTGTCCAAAATTTTTCATAGTTGTCCTTTCGCGATTTTAGCATTTTTTCAGTTGTCATTTAATATAAATTATTATTTTGTAGTTGTCCACATGATTTTCGACTATTTCAGTTCATTTACAAGGTTTTCATAACACAAATTATGCAAAATCATATATTTGCATCTTTTCCATCAAAAGAATGTTAACATTATGAAAGTCTTCTTTGTATCATAAGAGATGTTTGATGTGAAACCAATAATATGTATTAGAAAAATGATAATTTTATGTTATCCATGTTATTAATATTGTTCCTTATAGTTTAAGACATGTTTGTATTTTTTAAGTATTTATTTTCTTTATATGTTGAATTAAATTAATTATTAATTTTTTAAAAATTAAGGAGTTGCATAAAGTTGTCCTTACTTGTCCAGTTGTCCCTTGCTTATTCACATCCACGAAACTAGAGAACATGTGCCCCGACAAAAATAGACATATGTGTAGTCAAAGTACCATGTGCGCTGTCAATTTTGTACATAGTTGTACCAAATTGTCCAGTTGTCCAAAATTCTTCATAGTTGTCTTTTGGCAATTTTAGCATTTTTCCAGCTGTCTCTTAATATAAATTGTTATTTTGTAGTTGTCCACATGATTTTCGACTGTTGTAGTCCATTTAAAACATTTTCATACTACAATTTATGCAAAATCATAATTTTGCCTTTTTTTCATCATAAGATTGTTAACATTATAAAAGTCTTCCTTGTATCTTAAGAGATGTTTAATGTGAAACCAATAATATGTATTAGAAAAATGATAAGTTCATATTATCCATTTTTTGATTTTATTCTTTATAGTTTTTACTTTTTGCATTTTTTAAGTGAATGCTTTCTTTTTATATTTATAATTTTATTATTATTATTTTCTAACTAAAGAATTGCATATAGTTATATATATATATATCTAGTTGTACCTTGTTTATTTCTATCGAGAAAACATTTTCAGCCAAAATGAAATCTTTTAGACTAGATTGATTTTCTTAAGTGTCGAGATGTTTATCAAAGTAACACATACACCTATGTGCACAATCAATTGTTTTTCATATATAGTTTTACCTAATTGTCCAATTGTCTGAAAATCTTAATAGTTGTTCTTTTGAGATTTTAGCGTTTACATTAATTTTCAACTATTAATTTTAATTTATGAGGTTTTCATATTACAAATTATGTAAAATCATATAATTTGCCTATGTTGTTTCATATCATGATTAACAATATAACATAGATAGATGAAATAAGTTATCTGCTCCAAATATGAAATAGTAAATGATATAGCATAGATGAAAATTTTTGAAATCCATTAAAATGTTTGTGTGGCTGATGCTCATTATCTCCTCAGCATAGAATAAAAAAATATCAATTAGCAATTATTCCAGTTGTCTTAGTTATACCTATTTGTATCAGTTGTCTTCTATCTCTTAGTTGTACTCATTGTACCAGTTGTTCTTTATCTCTTAGTTGTACCATTTGTACCAGTTGTCCTCTATATCTTAGTTGTACCATTTGTACCAGTTGTCCTCCTCTGCAGATTTGGTGATGAACTCGGGTTCCAATTCTAAACAACCTAAAAATCACTATGATTTAACAACTAAACTCGACAAATTATCAATGCAAAGACCTAATCTTCATATAAAACTTGGTTTCTAAACCGAATCTGGTTATCAAAACAAGCAAATTTTGCAAATTCATTCTCTAAATTTTGAAATCCCTAAATTATGAAATAAGAACAATTTACTCAGTTTCAAAGCTTCAACAATGGCAGGTTAGAGAGAATTATGAACAATGAATTGAATGCAGCAGAAGAGGAGGATGAAAAGAAGGAGGATGTGAAGGTTCGACGGCAAGAATGAGATTTAGTAGATTTGAGGTTGAAGATGAAGAGAAAAATTGGGAAGAAAAGAAAAAAAATCATATTTTTTTGTTAATTTTCGTTTTAGTTTTAATATATTAATTATAAATTTATTTAAACATTAATTTTGGGATAAAATCAAAAATGCCACAACATATTTCATTAAGGTAAAATTGGAAATTCATATACATTATGGCATGTAGACTTACTTATGGCACAGCAGATTTTTCTTTTTTTCATTTATGGCATTTTGGCCATTGAATCCATTTTCGCCGATGTTTGGGTTCTTGAGTGGTTTTCTTTCTAATTGGGATGGTTGGAATTTTGAATTGATCTGAATCAAATTAAACCGAGTCGAAATAGCAGAGTTGATTGTGGGGCTTTTTGAATGTCCAATAATTTGATCACAATTAGCGGGTTTTTTTTTTTTTGAAAACGCAATACAAATCCCTTTCATATAAAAACATTGTTTTGTTTTATGTATCTATTTTTTTTATTAATCACGATGGACTTTCTTATTATGGCCTAATGGCATTGTAAAACTACTAAACTCCATCAATGGAAGAGACCATGTTGATGTATATGACCATAAAAGTTGTCGACTTATTTAAAGAAATTGTCACAAGAATATGTTAAAAAATTAACTATTAGTTTATGACTATGGGGAAAACTTGAGGACCATCAATCAATACCCAAATGATTGGACAAAAAAAATGTAGTGATATGTTTCTAATATTACTTATTCAGATGCTACACATTACAGTCTATAACCTAAATAATTGTCTCATAATCTAATTTTTAGTGTATGAGAATGATATAGATATTTTTACGTTGCATATTGTGTCTTAACACGAAACTCAGCGACAAGCCTCAGCCGGTATCTTCTCCAATCCTGATGAGTAAAGATATGGTTGAGGTGGATAAGCTGAACCGAGAAGCTGATAGAAATGAAATTTGACGCATCTGATGGCGTAAGAAGTCAGCAGAGTACATGAAACTCTGCGATGATGTGGCGGCCAAGGAAAAGAAACTGAGGAACAAACTAAGGAATAGCCACCAAAGATTCTGTCACATTCATTATCATATGGATACTTTAATATTCATTCAAGTTTTGAGATTTTAAAGGCAAAACTACATAGAAACTTCGTATTTTGAGATTTAAAGCAACTTTTTAGTAGAAAAATATTCAATTAAACCTTACGTATAATATGCTGGTTAATGATGTTTAGTAAAATGTAAAAATGATCAAAAACTTATGTACAACAATAGTGCACGCCAAATGTACTTTTCTGACTTCTAATCTTTTGAATTTCAATATCAGTCTTCGTGAATTCAAAAAAAAAAAGAGAGGATAAAATTATCAACTTTTTTTGTTTTGTTTTGTTAAGTTGGATTATGCATATTTATTAACTTGTGATCAAACATTTGTTTTTTTTCATGGTGTGACCTTTATTAAGTTTATTAAACCTAAAAAGATGTTTCTATCAATATTTTTCACATAGGCTATTAAGCATAATTGAACTAAGAGTCGTAACAATTGATCCCTCTCTTTTTACTTTGCAATTTGAGTTTATCGTCAAATCCTAAGTTTGAAGTCTAACCTTTTGAGGATGAGTATAATGTGTGTTTGTTCTTATAACCATAATGTGTGTTTGTTATTATAACTTAGAAGCACATATTATTGATGAATAGAATCAGAATAAGGTTGTGTGTGATCATAGATAGCCAATTAAACTATAATTGATGTTTAATGTTATTTAGATGTTTTTAAAAGTGAAATATGTAGTAGTTCGCATTACAAGCGATAACCAAAGTTCTATGGTATTTTATGAATCCCAATTCTTTAGATGTGAATTGTATTTTGGTTGGAAACACTATACACATCAAATGAAAAAAGAAAGAAACTGGAATGAATACATACAAAATCAAATAAACCGGAAGAGTAAACTAATTAACCGGAAGAAGGAATAAAAGACAAATAAACCGAACTATGCTTTTTGATACGTCAAATTCCCACTTCCAAATTGTTTGTAGTGGTAATAATAATCTAAATTCTGAAACATTCAGTAAGAAATTAACAATTGCAGTTACGAGTGAACCGAAACACACAGTATACATATTTCCCCAATTTATTTAGAACGGTACCAAAACCGGCACTAAACCGAAACAAAATTCAATTTTGAAATTGAAAAAAAAAAAATCAAGACGAAACCAAATTGTAAACCAGTCTCTATAATCTGAACGGTCCAAAAGTATTGACCCCATCATTGTTTTCTCTCTCTCTCTCTCTCTCTCTAAAAGGGCAAGCAACAAAGTCCGTTTGAGGAAAAGGAGAGAGATCGGAGGAAAAAGAACGTACATTTTCCAATTTCCACTAATGATGAAGAAATCATCCAGAAAGACACCTTCGTCGACATCCAAGATTTCCGATGCAGTTACGGTACAAGCCAGGAAAGGAACATAAAGGTTCACAATATGAGAGGAAAATGCATATGACCCAATCGTTACCATTGCAACAACTCTTGTGGTACTTATTAAGAGGATTAGATGCCTATAGTCTTGTGGATTAGATGATTAGCTCTTGACCTCAGAAGATTGGAAAAACTTGAGAGCTTTCTGGGAACAGAACTACCTGTCTACCTTCATTACCCTTCCATGACAGATGACGACTTTGGAGATGTCATATACAGTCGTCGCCAACACATGTTAGATCATCCAAAAACAATGTCTTTTTGTGTATCCATAACACCAATTTAGTTTATATTATATCCCTTTTGGTTTTCTATTCCACATTTTATGTTTACAATGGATGAATTATGACTGTTTTTGCTTAACAGTTTATTAATTATAAAAACAACCAAAAGGATGGATCTTTTTATTTATAATAATGGAAAGATCCAAGATAGTTCCAAATCATCCCAAACCAAAAAGAAAAAAAGAAGAAGAAAAAAGCTTAAACTAGAACGAAGTAGCTTAAACGATAACGAAGTACACAGTAGTTGTTTTGGTCTTTGCTGTATCGGCAAATTTATAAAAACTGGGAATTTAAGCACGTTTCAGAACTACCATGAAGATGACGCAAACAGCTAATCCAAACAGAGAACGAGGGTCGTTGTAAAGCGTCTGCTTCTTCTCTTTTCCATCCTCTGTAAAAGATTCTGACCGGAACAAACCCCCAAAGTAAGAAGACACATTTTCCATCAATCGAAGAGCTTTTAGCTTCATGTCTCGCAGAATCTCCAACAGTTCGATTGGCTTTGCTTCACTGTCTTCACTCTCAGTCGTGCTCGAATCCTCAGATTTCTCGTCATTGTCAGTCTCAACCTGAGACGAACCAACTGCAAAATGGAAAAAAAGTTTCTGTCATCAAGTTGTGTAATCATAAAAGAAATTGTGAAACAGCAACAGATTCATTTTTTTTACCGGTGTTGTTGGTCTCAAGAAATTTCATTAGGTCCTTGTTTTCCATTACAGCATCCCACACCTTTGGGTCAGACGCAATGGAAGCAACAACAGACTGTAAAAAAAAAAAGGAAACATTTAGACTACAAACCTTTGTGTTTGCATAAAATTAACAACACATATGAAAGAGTAACACCAGTGAAGCATTAACCAAAAGCAGAACAAGGTTCTATTAGTTGTGCCCAGACAAAATCAAAAGTGTTATGAAGCAATCTGAGAGTTGTACCAGACAAGATCAGACACAATTCGAATCAAGAAAAAGAGAGGAGATCGATGTACCTGCGCAGCTGCGTTTTCACTGAGAAAAGCAAAAGCCTGAAGAGCAACCTGTGGAACAGCTGATTCAACAGCTCTGTTCTCAGAAGCTTGGAAACTTGAGAGCATTTTCGAAACAGAACCACCTTCATTTGACCCTTCAATATACACCCTAACAAAATGTTGCAAAATCCATGAACAAACATAAGAGCAAGTAATACATAAATAAGCATAGAGATGGCCTCGAGCGTTTCAAAGTGAAAGACTTTTTTATTCAACAATACAATTACAGCTCTGACAAATTTCTTCTACTTTCTCGAATTCTAATCTCACATGGAACACTAGTAACAACATGAAATGGCTATACCTAAGATATATTCTGAATACTAGTCCAGAAAATTCAATCAAGATTCTTCTAATTAGAAAACAGAAGCCCAATTAGGTCAATCGGTAAAAGCTAAAACCATAATTCGAGTTTGAGAGTCTTTAGTATACGATTAAGGATAAATCTTACAAATTGATTGCTTCTTTCAAATCTTCGGTGGCTTCTTTAGCCTCCTGGAGACTAGGAGGTTTGCTGAAAACAACCCTAGGAATCGTCGGCTCCTCTTCGGCGAATTCCCAATCGTCCCAAACCGGTTTATGCATGTTCATCGCGTCTTCCTCGGCGGAAGTTTGAACCACCGTCGAAATCGAGGCCGAAACCGGTTTAGTTCCGACGGCGTTTCTGACCACAAACTGATCATTTGCCGGAGGCGCCACCGCCGCCGGGAACCCGAATCCTCCCCTGAATCCTGCTTTGCCGACTCCGATCCCGGCCACCTTCGCTGCCGTCGTCATGACTCTTCCTCCTCCCATGGCGAATATTCTCTCGATCTCGGAGATTTGGAAACTGAGATGGTTGCGAATTGCGATCGATTAAGATTTTTTTGATTGATAGATTTTTAAAGCAGAGAAAAATACCTTATCCGCTAAGTTAAAATGACGTCAGCAATAAATGTCCGGCGTTTAGTAATTTATTTATTTATTTATTAATTAACCTGATTAACCTCCTAATCAAGGTTTTACTAGTCCAAAGGATGTCTATGAAAGATTCTATTTGGTTCAGTCTAGTGGATTAAACCAGATTCGGTTTATCGAAATTTTCCGATTTAATTCAGTGAATTGTTTTAATGATCCAGAAAAACCTTTCGTTTTTGAGTTATTTTTATGATTGATAAGGGTCCAAGGTTTACTTCTTCATTGTATATATAATCACCCGGAAAAAAAAATAATTGTTCGGTTTAAATTTTATTTATAGGATGTGTGGGAGGATTGAAAATATTAAAATAACCGGAGTATGTTTGCAAAATTATGTTTTAAGGTTTGGTATAAATCAATTTTCTTAAACTGTTCAAAAATTCTTTACGTACATATGGAGTAATTTACTACTCCATTTACTATCGAATATTGGGAAAATTAGGTGTGTTAGGATTTAAGTGTTGTTCACGTTATATGCAATAGGAAATTAATCTATTTTCCACAAAAAAAAAAAACTGACTACGAAAAAGGCATATTGGTCTGATGAGTTGATTCATTTAGATACATTCGCTCTGTTCAAGTAAATTCCATCTTCCCCAGACCGGTTTGGTTTACCGTAATCTTCTGGACCAAAGTGATTCGGTTGTCTTTGCCAATGACCATCTGCATCGCGATCTCCTAAACCAATTGGCCTGATACCTGTGACATCGACAAAACTGGAGCTAATGTCACAGGTTTTTAGAAGTTATAAACCGGAGTTGGACGTTGAGATACCTATGGATTAGGTTTATGACCATATGTCATGACAGTGCCATTAGTATATTGACCGGTTTTTTTTATTATTATTCTTATTTGATGTCTAGAGCTATATAAAACGTACAAACTAACTAATAACGCATCCATAATTGTATTATATATCACTTAGTGAGAAATCAAGTATAATTAAACTTCACTCTGTACAGTAAGCTATAAGTACTACTATATTTGATTGACCGACATTTTAAAACTATGTAATCCTCGAATAGAACGTAAAATGTGACCTTCTCTATATCAAGCAAGCTTAAAGCAAACAAAATTTGCTAGCAAAAGCCACAACCAATTCTTCAAGCTATTCTGTTAGAACTTTCTCATTCATGTTGATGTCGTATCACAATCAAAGCCTCGATCACACCCTAATCTTATTATAGCTGCCTATCTAGTAATGTATATGTAAAATCTTTATACATGTAATTTTGAGTTTTCCACAAATCATTCAAACCTTTTAAAGGCCAATGATGTGTGTCGATATAAAAAAATTGATTTGTGATTGGAAACAACTTTGTAAATATCACGAAACCTATATAAAACAACAATATTAGAGACCACTAACTACCAAACTATAATCTCTGGACAATATCTAAGTAATTACTTAACAAATCATAGACATTACTTAACAGGTCAAAGATTATGAAATATAGAAGTTTTAATTTGTTTTTCTTAAAAAAACATACTTGAATAGAACATTGGGATTCTCATCTTTACAAGAACTCTCAATCAAAAATCTAACCTAGTCTCATATAATTAGCATACTAATTTTTCAGATTAGTGCATACGTTCGAAAATTTCAAAAAGGACAATCGAGACCTCCACCCTTTTTTTCATCTTAGAGCTTCAAATCCTCTAAATCTTCTCATCTTTTTCTTCAGAACGCCTGAAACAGAAATCTAAGGTTAATATCCTCGCTTTGATTAATATACCATCCAAGACAAAACTAAACGAAAAATGTTATTAGAAAGTATAATTACTATGAATTACAGTATATTTTATGTATTCTTCCATTTCTCGAAGCGAGTTATATCAACCTTAAGAGAGAAAAAAGAGAATTGTAGAAATTATAGAATATATTCACATGTTTTTGTATTCATATTGTTATTTGCTAAAAGAAAGATAAATGATAAATTTTGGTAAAAGTTACTGATCGAATATACTCCTTATTCGAATAAAATAACAAGAAAGCAAAAGAAGGAAAGGAAATGTTATGTCAGCAGTTATAGAGACAAGACTCATATTGAAACTGGCAAAGATATCAGACAATAAAATCCAAAAGAGTTTTCAAAGTCGTCGAGAACCAAAAAAAAAAAAAAACACAATTCAAGCCCATGTCTTCACTGTACAACTTACATTCCCACAGTAAATAAATTAAGTTTTGGAAAACGAACTAATTCTGTAATTCACTTCTAGACAAGCGAAATCTACACCATTATTTTTCAACAACTACATTTATCTTTTTATGAACACTAGACAAGTCATACCATTAATTTGATATATTTAAATAAAATTAAAGAACCAAATTAGTTAGCTTCTAACAAGGATTGAACAATAACCGTTGAAAGTTAGAATACAAATACACTCCAACCAACTCTGTATTTTATAACATTGATGCTATTTATATAGTAGCTTTTTTTCTTGTGAAGTATATCAGTGGTTTGCATTTTGCAAATAAAAACCAAGAACAGATCTGACATTAATATTTGTTTTTCTATTTTTTAAAATATTTGAATTTTGTTGGGGATAAAAACTAATCCAGTTGGGATAATATTAAGAGTGATTTTAATTAATATCAATACTTAACTTATTATTTAGTTATACTGTATAACTAAATAATAAGTTAACCAATAAAATAATATAAATTCCAAAAATTAAACAAAATTTTCTAGATAATTTTTCTATATATCTAGTTGACGGAAACTAAATTAAGAAAATCCAGATAATATCTTAATTAACCATTAAAATTAAATTAAATTAAATTAGAAAAACGTTTATTTTGTGTGTGTGTGTTTGTGGTGGTACCTCGAGGTTTACACTTGGGAGGATCTTCAAAGAGAGAAAGCGAGAGCTGTTTAAAAGCAACGCCGATATCGAATATAATGACGCCGGAATCAGGATTCTTGACGACGATATCTTTCACGGAGAGCCACAAAAAAAGTTCTTCTTGCGACAATCCTTCTACTCCGACGAGGCTCCCGTAGCTCAGATTCGCTCTCACGACGGTGTCGAAGTACACTCTCGTCTCGAATTTAGCAAGACACGGCCGCGCAAGGAAAACCTCGAGACGACCGTCGTCGTAAAGATTGTAAGAGTCAACCTCTTGCGGTAAAAGTCCCGCCGGGAGACCTTTTGATCGGAGAACGTCGTGGATCGTCGGAGAAGACGGCGATGAGAGAGAGAATGAGAGGAAGAGAGTGGTGAAGACAAGGATCATACGAGAGATTAGTTTGTTCATAGTAGCTTTTTCACTTGACTCAGAGAGAGAGAGAGAGAGAAAGAGTTTTTTGTATTTTTTTTTACGGCGATGATTAAAATTGTTGAGAGAGGATGCTATATAATTAAACGAAGAAGAAGGAGATAGTGGAAAATACTAATTTAGCCTTGGTTGGTGAGTGGAGTAGGGCCATGTATCATTAGAGAGATATGGTTAACGTGATTAAGATCATAAGTTTAGAAATTTGTTGAGAAAAAACGGAAATTATCTAGTGCATAGATTTTTTCGAAAATTTCCAATGTAGAGAAATTATAACAAAAGAGTGGTTGGACACACCATATATAGCTAAACAACATTAAGAACCGTAGGAAACAAAAACAAAAATAATGATTATTAAGTGTATGAGAGAATGCTGTATTGATAATTAAGTTTACAAAATTACAAATGTGTATTAACAACTAAGGCACATATGAAGGTTCTTAAAGTTTCATTGATGTAAATGTAGATGATAAAGAGAAGTGTATTTTCAACTAGCTAGACGCATATGAATTTTATTTATTTTTGGAATTAGCAATATCACAGTTTTATGTTTTTAATTAATATAGTCTTGGAATGTAAAACTATGTTTCATCATTCTATAGACTTGTATTTAGCTAATAATGCAAAGAAAAAACGCATGCGTATTTTATAGTCTGATGATTTATTGTAGCCTGGAATATATGTGTATATGTAGGAACGTGCTATGTACATAATTAACTTTGATTGTAGAGTAATCCAAAACCTAATGAGTATGGATTAGCTAAGACTAGACGCTAGAAATTGATAGTTTAAGGAGTAATACAGAATGCTTCATCATATGAAATAAGTTTAGTTTTTATTTTATTTCCCTTTGGTTGGTGATGAAAGCTTCTTATTAAATACATCTTATCATATATCGTGTTAATAAAACAAGTAATTAAAAAAGTATAAATACTGCATTTTGGATTACTATTGTGTTTTTTACAAAACAAATGGGTAACACTAATATGCACCGTCAACCTGATAATTTGGCACAAGAAAAGATCAAACAAAAACTTTTGGAATTATCACAAAAATGCCTAGTTTTTTATACGTTTCTTATTGATACTGCAATAGCTGTTCACTAAAAATGTTAATTTTGATTTGTTTAGCAGTAAAAATGATACTACATGTCTACATGAATAAATTACAATTTGCCCAGTATTCGAAGTTGACTAGAAAAATTTTGTCCAAATTTCAGTTAGAGAGTCTTTAATTAAGCCATATTCAACGATAATAGCGCCTTTTCGTCTTTTTAGTCAGTGCCACGCAAGCTCTCTCAGTCATAGTGCTTTTGCATGAAAAGGAAAACAAGTAACGGTTAAACTATGTGGCAGTAAAAAAAAAAAAGAAGCTCACTCTTCTTCGAAGGATAATTTCGTCCTTCTCTACTTCGAAATCTATCTGTTACTCCTCGTATCTAAGATTTTTTAACGATAAAACGAAATCTACATGAAAATAATAAGTAGATATGCTCATTAGATATTTCAATAACAGTTATAAAATTCTCATCTTTTATAAAAGTGATTAATTATTAAATTAAGGGATATTTGCTTAATTATATTAACAACCAGAGGGAATTACGAATCTGCCACTGTGAGAGAGTCACGCGGTCCACAGAACAGAAGGGCCCAGGATTGAGAAAAATGATTACGTTAACCAATCGGGGGACCGGTTTTACTTGACGGTGGCTAATGGATTCATTACACGTGGAAACATCATGGGTCTCATTAAACCGGTTACCTGGAGATGAGTTGTCACTTGGTCTTGTAGTGGTCGTTTGTTCTGTGTGTGAATGTGGGAGACGCAGTAGGTTATCGGTTGTTTGCTTGGCCCACGTGTGGCTCATGCAGTTTCACACGCGTGATACTTGTGATAGCATTTGTTTGCAATGTTAATTGTTTTTTTTGGTCGTAAATTGCTTATAATATTATGTTTTTTTCTTTCTCTTTTTGATTAGTCTGCTGGGTCCCTATAATTATTGGGACTTCTATTGGAGAGATGAGATCATAACGTAGCATGGAAGCGTTGTACGATATGCGATTCCCGCTTCAGAAGTGTTTTGGAATCGGAAGCGTCTTGGAATCGCACGGAAACATTTCGGAATCACGATTCCCCAAAAACAACATTTAGAATCACGACGGAAGCGTACGATTCGACCGTGGAAACAGTTATATTTGATGGAGTTGATGAAAATGAGAATGACAAAGATCATATCAACGTGTGATTTTGAATTTTATTTTTATGATTAGTTGAATTACAATATTTCTATTATGTATTAGATTTTTGTTATTTAAAGTTTAAAATATTATTTTTATATTATTTTATGTTAGGTGTTTTATGATATATATAAACGCTTCTAACACGTATCCGCTTCCTAATTTTTTTGAAAAATCCGCTTCTGCGCTTCCAAACGCTTCCGCTTCCGTGATTCCGCTTCCGGATTCCATGCAGCTTAGATCATAACGCACCTGTGTGATACACAAGTTAATTTCGGTTATAAAAGTGGGGCCTATGTATTGGAGAAATTCAAACGAAAATATATTTTTTTTTCTATCAAAGAAAAGAAAATCTATATCGTCAACAAATTAAGAAACAACTACTAAAATACTATATTTTACTTACACCATTTTTATGTTCAAAAAAAAAAACTACTTCATTTTTTAATTATTTTTGGTCTTATTTTATTATACTAGTAGAAATGCATTTTTTTCATTTCTGTTTAGGTATTCTAACCCACATTGGCACATTTTAACCCCACTTAGTGTTTCAAGTTTCACCCCACAGTTTAACTCACTGAACTAAAGAGTTTTCGTTCTTTTCTTTCTGTTGTCGGCAGAAGTCCTCAATCTAACTACCCAAAAATCATACAAAAAATGTTATCGAGGATCTAGCAAATTATTTTTCTTCCCAAATATTTAGGATACTATCCAGAAAATAGCATTTTGTTGATGTTCAATCTAATTTTAGCATTATAGAAGAAAAAACAATCAGCAAAAATCTTACAAATGTTATCATTTTATGATCAAACTGTATATTCGTTTTGATTTATAGGTAAATTCATATAAACTTCATAAATTTGGTTTTTAATATAACAATCTCAGTAATACTCACGAAAAACATTAATATTTATAAGTTATTAGAGAACAATAAAAATCTTTATAGTATATCATTTGAGAAAACAAGAGAAATTATATCCAGTTACCACAAAAAAAAAAACAAGAGAAAATGACAAAAAGAAGTTGACTTGATGCGATAAGAGTGAATCTTAACCAGAAAATGTTGACTTCGAATAAATTTATAAGAATTTAATACAATTGAAAAGTGATCAAATATTTGAAACTAAAGTTTCCATCAAATTTGGGCAATAAATTTTCAAAAACAATCTTAAAAACCAAAACAAAAAAAAATCACAAAATAAAATCTAGAAAACATTTCTACTACTTGCAAAATAAAAATAATTTTAATAGAAATTAGTCGAAATTGATTTTCATAATCCTCCCTAAAACGGTTGAATTATATATGTTCATTGGATAGCGTCGAATATGACGTATATCTATGTGGACAAAATAAAAGGTGATTTCTACTATATTTATTGTTTGTTCTACAATATAATTTCAATTAAATTAGGTAACATATTTGGGTCGTGATATGCAGAAAAAATATGCATTATTGCAATTGAAAAAATGTACTTACGATAGTTTTTTAACATACTTTAGTGAAAAGAAATCATTAACCTTCCTTTATTTATGTATTAACTCATGTTTAAAAAAGTGTTAGGCGTTAATCGGGAGGTTGAGGTTCGCCTAACGTTTAGACAAAAAATCGAGAATTAATCAGGAATTAGTTTTTATATTTACTTTAATTATTTAAATTATTTATTAATATTTATTATTTTAAAAAATTAATTTTGTTATATTAGACATATATAAACTAAAATTTGTATAAATATGTGCATAATGATAGACTTAGAAAACATATTTGTGTGTTAATGATCCAAATTTAACTCAAACCAATAAATGCCCATGACAATGTTTTAAAAAGCAGGTCTTTTGTTTGTCCCACATCGACAAACTTGAATAATGGAGAAGTGGAAGCTGCACTATAAAGAGTCTTCATCTTTTGTGTGCGGTCAGCCACTCCAGTTGGTTCTGTAATTGAGCTCGGTTATTTTTCACAAGTCGCCCATTTTTTTTAAATCACTATTTTATTAAGAAATCGCCTACAAAGTCGGTTATTTAAACCAGTCATGTTGAAGATATCAAGAAACATACAGTATTTCTCTATACACAAAAAAGCATATAAAGCCCGTATTCAAAAATATAATTAGGCCGTTCATATGGCCCAGATAAAACCCACGAAAAGATTCAGCCTCTCATACTCATCGTCTTATTAGTCTTCAGTTTTAAATTCCGATCTACAGAAAACCTCTTCGGTGGTTCAAAGTAGAGTTTTCCGATGGATCTTATATGCAATTCGTACGCCAATGACTCCGACGACGAAACTGAGCCAGTGACCGATGAGCGGCTCGCATTTGGGATCGCCCCACCGTCTATTATTCCTTGGAAGCGTCCATATCCGGAGCCGGAGGAGCATCAATACAAACCAGCACGTAGTAGACGAAATCCTCCGTATTGCTCTTATTCGGATCCTGAAGCGAGCTCTGCATCAGCTTCGGTTCCGATTGCAGTTCCAGGTCGGTACGTTTCCAAGAGAGAGAGATCGCTTCTAGCTTCTTCTCCTTCAACGGTTCCGAATCAAAATCAGCCTTTGGATTTGAGTCAGAAACCCTCCGTTAGCTCTCCCACTGGTACTTGTGATTGTTCTTAATTCGTGTTTTAAGATTCATTGTTCTGTATTAGCTTTGTTCGGATTACTGTAAATCTAGTAATTGTTCAGCTTTGGATTATCAACGTTATTAGCTTTGTGCTTGTATTGTGCTGTTATCTTCTGCTAAAATGTACTTAATCTTTCTGAATCTCAGTTCTTGGGAGCATCTCGGATTCAGAAGTGCCTCGCCATGTTCTATCTTCGATTACACATCGACCAAAAGGATCCTCATGGCGGAACGAAATACCCAGAAGGATTTCGATTTCGTTAACCGGCCATACGAAGGCTGTTACTGCTATTGATTGGTCAGCAAGTCATGGTATGTTCTTGCTCTTTGCTGTAGCTTTTCATTTCTCGAAGTTAGTGAACAAGTATTAGGCGAACTCTTTGTATGATACGGTTAATACTCAATCTTTTGTTATATCTCTTGTCCATATCCTTTGCCTCATTCATTTGTTCATTAGAGTTGTTTTGCAGTTCACCTTCTTGCTTCAGCGGGGCTGGATGGTGCTGCTTACGTGTGGAATGTATGGAGCAGCGGTAAGAAGAAAGTACGTGCTTTTCTCCGTCACAATGCTCCGGTGAAAGATGTGAAGTGGTCAAAGCAGGGACTATCGCTGCTTTCTTGTGGATATGACTGCACGTCGAGACTGTTTGATGTTGAAAGAGGGGTAGAAACACAAAATTTCAAGGAGGATCAGGTTATTGGAGTTGTTAAGTTCCATCCAGATAATTCCAACCTGTTTCTTTCAGGAGGGTTCAAGGGAAGTCTTAGATTATGGGACATTAGGAGCAACAAAGTTGTGCATGAATACATCCGAGATCTCGGTCCAATTCTTGATGTCGAGTTTATCTCGGGTGGGAAGCGGTTCATCTCTTCAAGTGATGTGTCAGGCAGGAATATAAGTGAGAATGCTGTTATAGTTTGGGATATTTCGAGAGAGGTTCCTCTATCTAACCAGGTCAGCAGAGTATTCTTCACTACCTACTTCCAATTATATCCATTTTTCATATTCTTCTTTTTCTAATTCAGTAATAAGAAAGACATTTTACTTTTTTTTTTCCGAAATATCTCTGTTTGAATGTCTTATGTCACTGAAAAGGATAGAATTTAGATGCTCGAAGAGTCCAGTTTAGACCTGGAATGAGAGAAATAAGGTGCATTTGTAATGAAAATCATAATATGCATATTTGTGAATGTGTGTTTGAAGTCGTTGCTTTCTAGTTTCACCTTTTGTTGTCTTGGAGATAGTTCCTTACATTTTGACATTTGTCTGAAGTTTTCAAATTTGATTTATTCCATGATGAATAACTTGCAGAACAATGCTCTGAGTTTTATCATCTAGACAGTAATTGGACGTTCATTGTTAGAATTGAGATTCTTATCACTAAGCACATCTTAACATTAATTTTTCCCTTTTGTTGTTGTTTTCCCTGTCGCTCTCAAGGTCTATGAATAACTTGCATAGAATGCTCTGAGTTTTTGTGTCGCTGCCAACACATTCTTCTTTCACTGTGGAACAATTCATAGGTCACACTCGTAACTACGCCCATGAGAATGATGATTAAAACAGTAATAGGAACGTTCACTGTTAGATATGAGACTCTATCACTAGCATTAATATTTTTCTTTTGTTGTTGTTTTCCTGGTTGCTCTCAGGTCTATGCAGAAGCATACACATGCCCTTGCATCAAACGTCACCCGCAAGACGCAGTCTTCATCGCCCAATCACACGGGAACTACACAGCGATCTTCTCAACGAACCCGCCTTTCAAGCTCAACAAATACAAGAGGTACGAAGGTCACTGGGTCTCAGGTTTCCCAATCAAATGCAACTTCAGCCCGGACGGAGAAACCTTAGTCTCTGGCTCATCCGATGGTTCCATATACATGTACGGCTACAAATCCACTGAGCTCATTAAGAAGCTTAAGGCTTATGAACATCCCTGCGTTGATGTCGCATACAACCCTGTTTTGCCTAACGTGGTCGCGTCTTGTAGCTGGAACGGAGAGGTCTCTGTTTTTGAGTGATCTCACAAGAACCACGCAACGATTAGCCCCCATCAAATCTCAGTCTCGCTTATGTTTTAAAAGCTAGGAGGTGTTAGAAAATGAATAATAGAACGGGTTGATAATGATATTAAAAAAAATCCTTTTGGATTTCTTCTTAATTTAAAAGGTTACATTTGGTTAATTGTGTTTTACGCTATAGGATGTGTATATATATATATATATATATGTGTGTGTTGAGTACTATTATATGTATTGACGACAACAGAATTTGTGTTGGGATATATATTTATCCTGACAAATTAAAAAGGGTTTAATAAACTTGAATGGGATTTTGCAGGTGTCAGAGTTTATTTCAATTATTTTCTCTTTACTATGTGAGTGTCAGGCTGAGTTCACTGACACACAAAATATGGTCTCTGATATTCTCAGAGAACTATGAATTTTCTTTTGACTTTTTCTTGTTGTCTTATTTACAGAAAATTCTTTGTAGTGAATCATGAATTCCATGGTTATACACTACTAGTCCGACCAAAAAAGAAAATATAGGATCCTTTTCTTTTTTTGACATCAAGATTTCTTTCCTTAGCTGCTAAATTGTGGATCTTGTGAAACTGTTACAGATAGATTGATGTTCGTGAATGAATTACGTATCACGTGAAATTAATTACATAACAAAACACACACAAAATGTTATTTTACTAAAAACTAATTGAATTTTGATCAAAAAAGATTACTTGACATAATACAATTTTGAGAGCTTTTTTTTTGTGTTGTTTCACTTTGTTTAGTAATCGTAACACTCTAACAGATAATGATTGACCACCATATGCATGTATAAAATTAACGAAGATTTATGAATGACTTCAAGATTATTATATTTTACTATTAAATTCTGAAAATGTGACGTGAAAACAGTTTAAAGTTGAACATTTTACGATGTTACTGATCGCCACAAATGTTAACATCTATCTATTCCCTTTAGAATAAGCAAAACATGTTTTACGCTATGTCGTAACTTAATTTCATATTGAGTTGTTGTCAAAAGATGATGGAAAATGTATTGGATAAAAAAAAAATGTAAACATGTTTTGCGCAAAATGTATTAAACATATATTAGTATTACCCAATCAATGTGGCTACTCAAAAATGTGTCAGCTCAACTTTGATTTCCCACCATAAGTTATTTGTAAAGGGCTATATTAGCCCAAATATCAATCACCTTGCAAGTAAATGAGTGGCACAATCTAGAAATCCAAAAACCTATTATTGTGTTTCTTACCTCTTACACAAGTACAAAGATATAATCATAACTATACTTGCGATGTAAAGTAATACATATGTACAATCTAAACATGCATAGTTTTCGTACTTGCAGAATTCATCAGATACTGATTTTTTTGCAATTATCTAAAATGTGTTATATGTTAGTCGATCCGTACATCACTGTGTATATCTATGGCGATTTTTTTTTGTCAAATACAAAATAGAAACATATAAGTTTATCAATATGTACATTTTTTTTTTGTTTTTGACGTTATATGTACATATAATCACAAATTTTGTAGTAAAAAAAAGGCTAAAAAAAAAAATTCAAATTGGTCATTATATTAGAAAAAATTAATATATATGAATGCAAAAGAATTGAATAATAGTCTCAACTGAATAATAACACTGAATACTAGTCACAAATCACTGAATACCGTTTTGCCTATGATCCTTGCTCGAAGGAGATAACATCACCCAACGAATTAAAGACATGGTTCAATGTCTTTGCAAAGTCAAAAAAGTTACTTTTAAGGTGCAAAACTGACGGTGTATCGACCTGAAAAACCAAGAGAAAACAAGCGCATAACTCTAAATTTGTCTATATAAGTATATTGCTAATGTTGCCACGAATTGCAAGTAGACAAAATCAAGAAAAAAAAACAAGCAAAGAATGTTTTACTTTTATTACTTTCACTTTCTCGCTGCGATTATCATCTTCAGGTCTGGAGGAAACGCCGAGGATGCGGCGCCTCTCTTGGATTTGGAAGAGGTCGTGATTGACGTGGTCTGTGAAAAGAAGATGAAGGAGGACTAATCCTAGAATCTGTGACGTGGATGTTGTACTGGTGGAAATGGTCGAAATGGTGTGAGAGGATAATCGTCTATATAAGTATATGTTTTTTTTATGTTTTTTTTTTACATTGTAATGCTATCAGCCAAAAAAAATAATTATCATACAATTTCAAATTTAAGTACGACTGATATATTTATATAAAATTTTACTATTGTTAAACTAAAGTAAAGATTTTTTTGTATGAATGAAAATATTTTTTTATTATATTGTTGAGTTATGAACACTTAAACATCAATAGAAACCAATGAATTGTAGTTTATTTCTACAAAATTATACAGTGATGTAGAAAAATTAAGTTCAATATCAAACTCAACTTTTTTATGTCAGTCAGAAGAATCTACTTTTAAGGCCACCGGAAGAAAAAATATTAACTAGGCATGTTGTTTATAAATATATATTCTACATATATAAAATATTGAAAGTATCACAAATATTATTAACTAAGCTGCTTCTGATATTTTGCTACAGGTGACTTCAAATTGTTATCCCGATCTAAACAGGTTAATCTCAGACCTTAATAGGATCTCGCATTTTCTAAGAACCATCAACTAAACATCTTATGTTTTTGTAAGGTTGTCATGTATCCTTTGTCCACTCGAGTTAAAACATTTGGAAGGATCTAGCCACACAAAAAAAAACCAACAAGTACACAAAATATAAAGCTGGAAGTTACTCCTTCAACTTTGGATCGCTTGAGCTAGCAGCTGGGATTGCTGTTTTGGCCTCTGAAAGTAAACCTTTAAGGGTTTTGTAGAACTCCTCAGGAAGAGGACCAGATCGGTGTGCTTGGGAATCAGCGCATCATTCTCAATCACTTCACACTCGTAGTCATCTGGAACACCCCAAGGGTCCCATTCTACATATGCAAATAGAAAGAATTACGATTCTGAGGTGAAGAAACTCTTAATACATAAACCAAAAGTTTTTTTTAGACCATTGAAAGTCTGCTCGATAGAATACTACAACCAAAAGAATGTGATAAGGCTCACTCAGACTGTTACATTATCATAGGAAGAAAAAAGAAAGAAGATCTCTGGAACCTCGAAGAAAGTATCATGAAAATTGAAAGATAATTTTTCATAAGCATTAACACTAACGTACCAATAACTGGAAAGCAAGAAAACTAATTTAGAACAAACCAACACCTATGTGACATTGAAGCAAAAACCGTTCCAATCTTATGTGAACTAATGCAAACTTTCACATATTCGCCTAATTTAGCAAATACTAATACAATAAGTATCATGAAATTTGAAAGAGAGTTCCTTAAGCATTAAACACTAACGTACAGATAAATGCAAAGCAAGAACACCAATTTTAAAACAAAACCATACCTATTTGACATTGAAGCAAAAACCGTTCCAATCTTATGTGAACTATGCAAATTTTTATACATTACGACTTAAGTTAGCAAATACTAATACAGCAAAATTTGCATTCCTTTACTTGATTTTCAGTTTTAGTTTGGGATTTCAATGAACATTAACTCATAGTTTCTTCCCACTAACTTGATAGCCAATAAAGAGTTCATCTTTGCCGTGCCCTGTGTCCAGTTTTTTCTACCTTAACGATCTACAAAGCCTCTAGATTTCATTTTTTTCAAACACATTTCTTGGAAAAAAAATCAATCTAATAGTCCAAATGTTCATACTTTCTTTCCTAACCAGATATGCAAAGTAAAATTCGAATCCCCAAATCTCATTCCACATTCGCAAAACCGACCAAAATAGCAAATCAATCGGAGCGATGTAAGAGAGGGAAGAGCAAACGAACCGATCATTTTTCCGATGAGTGTGAGCTCATCTTGTGCCTCTTCGATGAGCTCTTCGACTTGACCACAACCAAGCCGCTTCTCGATCGCTTCCCAGTCCTCTTCTTCCTTGCACACATTGAGACGGTGTCTCGTGAATGATTCCACGGCTTTTCGGTATCCTTCATCCTCCGGCACAGTTTTGGATCTCCTTTAGGGTTTTGCTGTAGAGATCGATCAGCACAGCCCTCACGTTCGGGACCACGTCAAGCCCGACGATCCCCGTCGTCTGCTTCACTTTAGCCAACAATGGCCGTCCAATTGACCGTAGAAACATCTCAACCGCTGGATCGCTCTCTCTCCTTAACTCCGGCGAAATCTCAGAAGCTTTTTGTTGTTGTTTACAGTGTCAACTCTCACATTTTCAGATGGAGAAGAAAACGAAAGCCAGATTCTTAAATGGGCCTATTTATATTATTAATGGGCCTTATTAGCTTTTTATGGGAGATAAGCAAAAATGCCATAAATATCATATTTATTGTTTTAAATACCATTGGTTGCTATTAAATTTTGTTATACTGCAGATCATATTAAAAACATTGCTATTCCTATTAACACGGGAACTGAAAAATTTACGTTTTTGGGTTTGACTGGTTTATTGGTTTAAACGCAACGGTTACGGTTAAATACATACCAAACTTTCTAGAGGAAATGCCGGTGTGAGAATTTGCGGAAGTGGGCGATTCTGATTTTGAGTGTTATTAAGCAGTTTGCATAATTAGTTAAATTTTTTAAGGTAAATCCGTTTGTGAGACATTTTTAACTGGCAAACCAATAGATGTTTTAGCGGTTAAACAAATTACCAAAATATATCAAAAATAATTATAAAAAATATAACTATATTTTTATGTTTACGATGTTACTGATCGCCACAAATGTTAACATCTAACCTATTCTCTTTAGAATAAGCATAGCATGTTTTACGCAATGCCGTAACTTTTCATATTGATTTGTTGTCAAAAGATGATGGAAAATGTATTGGATAGTAAAAAAAAATTGGCACAAAATGTATTAAACATATATTACCCAATCAATGTGGCCTGGTGTGTCAGCTCAACTTTGATTTCCCACCATAACTTATTTGTAAAGGGCTATATAGCCCAAATATCAATCACCTTGCAAGTAAATGAGTGTCACAATCTAGAAATCCAAAAAACTATTATTGTGTTTCTTACCTCTTACACAAGTACAAAGGTATGATTAACTACACTTCCAATGTAAAGTAATACTTATGTACAATTCTAAACATGCATAGTTTTAGTACTTGCAGAATTCATCAGATAACTGAATATTTTTGCAATTATCTAAACTGTGTAATATGTTAGTCGACCCGTACATCACTGTGTATATCTACGCGACAACTATATGGCAATTTTTTTTGGGTCAAATACAAAATATAAACATATAAGTTTATCTTTTGTTTTTGATGTGATATGTACATATAATCACAAATTTTGTAGTAAAAAAGGCTAAAAAAAAATTCAAATTGGTCATTAGAAAAAATTAATATATATGAATGCAAAAGAATTGAATAATAATCTCAACTGAATAATAACACTGAATACTAGTCACAAATGACATAATTTTTGAAGTTTTTCATTTACGAAAAACATCTCATATTACAAAACAAATGTATCTATGGCGTATAAACACTTTATACGTCAAGATGATTTTGGTATAGTAGTGCAGTCTAAGACCTTGCAACGCTTGTCAGCTTGTGTTTCCTAAAATCCCTAATTTGAATCTCTTTTGGGATGGACGTTGATTCTTTTTGGATGGATCGATCACTGGTCGATCGGTCGAAATATATTACGGAGTAAAAGATATCGAAACTTCTTTGATAATATAATCAGAAACATAAAAAAAAAAACATTATACGCAACGCCTAAATTCTGTATATGTCACTATTTTTATTTTCTTTATATCCTAATACCGTATAGCATAAGAACGCTACAACTTCTCGCTATACATATACATGCATATATATAAATTATGAATTTAAACATTGAAATTTCTCTTGAGTTTTTGGTTTAGAACATCGAAATTCCTCGTAAAATTTGTAAAACACGCACACAAAAGGATAATGAAATGGTGAGACATATAACTTTTCAATGGGAGCAATTGAAGAAAGTGGGGATACCAACAAAAAAGAAAAAGAAGTCTCCTTATCTTTCACACCCACTCACAGATAAACCATATAAAAATATATATATTTGATACAATTAAAGGGATCATGCATCTATGACCAAAACACACACACCACAACTCAACAAAAAGAGGAAACAATTATCTTTAGGAAAAACCCAATTTAGAAAACACATTCATTTGAAAGAAAAGAAAAGAACTCTCCATCTTATCATCATTCATCACATTTTCTTCTTCTTCGTCTTCCCTATTTGTCTTCTTGATCGCACTAAGTAGACAGCCAAACAGTTCATTTCCAAAGACATTACTGGTCCACAAACATAAACTCTTTAGAGCTTAAAGTTTTTCCATTACCAAAGTTTGTCTTCAAAATTTATAAGTTGTATTGAATGAATCTAATTATTACCTCATCTTCATTTTGCAAGGTGTCTACTAATTATTCAAATGCTGATACAGTATTTACTATTTATCCATTCGAAAATAACATTTTCCTAAAAATCTGTAAGAATATTTAGTTTATATATAAAACCACCTTAATTGATGATATTTTGATCTTCTTGGACCTTATTGCTAACTTATAAATAAAGCCTCTCATATTAACACCTAGACTTAAAGAAATGCTAGTTATCTTATTTAGTTGTGTTCTCCATTTTGCTATAATAGCATCAGATCGTTTAGCCAGTTTGGCTATGTTGTTATCTTGTATGAACAATTTCTCCTTTGATTGAAAGTAATATCTTTTATCGTCTTGCTTAACCCCAAAAAAAAGAGTTTAAGAAATGCCAGTTAAATAAACGTGACATTAGTCGCAAACCCGTATATATCCATGATGTCGAACTTTGAATTTCGAAATTTGCTAATTATTGGCATGCATGATTATAGATATATACATATATATATATATACATATAGTAAGAAGTACTGGATTTCGATAGGGTCTGGCTTTACCGACTCCAGCCGATTTTTGATACATTGAAAACCAAACGGTCCTCAATTTTTGAGATATTAAAAGATTCGTTTGTCAAATGGTCTGAATTGTCAAAAGCATCATCAATCTTTAACATTTATGAAGTCTTTTCAATGCGTCTTGAAACAACATTAATCTCATTGTCAAAGAATAAACACTCGAAAGTTACACCAAAATCGACTTGTGCATGACGAACGCGCATATAATTAACTTTTAAAACTAGCTAGAACTATGCCTAGTCCAACATTGATGTACTAAATAATAGTCAATTGTGATTTGATCCGATTTGTTTGCCGGTTATTCTTTCCTCTCTGCTTTAAACTTTCAAAGTCAAACCCTTTTTCGCATATTTTCTATAGTATATTTTCCCATTTTGTAGATAATTCAATTGGAATTTTCCAGATTAGGGTCGAATGTATGCGTCTACTATATCCTGACTATATTCGTAACCTCCCGTTTTAACAATTTAATATATTGTTTTGTACAAACATATAAATTTGCTATATGCCTAGCTATTATGCCTACACCTATACAACTCCATGTTTTCCACTTATGTCTTGAGTTTGTTCCCCACCTTCTTTGGTCTCCAACAAAAGATCTTCTCCTTTTTTTTTTTTTTTTTTTTTTTACTTTTTCCTCTATTATAAATTTATAATTTAAAACTATCTATCATTTTCCATCAAAATTGATAAAAAAGGGCACTGACTATATCCAAGCTACAAAACTTCATTGCATCATCCAAAACCTCAAAATCTAAATTATTTTCCATACCCTCGACCCCACACATCTAAAGTTTTTTCAATGATGCGGCAAGAATCAGCAGTATTATTATTGCTAGGACTAACTCTCTCAAAGTCCTAGCAAAGACATGTACAGATGTACTATAGCATCGTGTAAATTTGCTATATAATGCCTTTAATCTTTCATATGTGATAGAAACAATGTTCAAGAAACATGTAAACGGGCGATCCAGCTTCTAAAATCTTCAATTGAAATTTCAATTTTAAAATTTACGAGGAACAAAGATTTGTTAAAAAAATTATTCCGGGAAAACACATCTACGAATTTTATCAAATTATTAATTCTAGTAAACCTTTATCAAATGAATATAATTCAAGTAAAGTTGAATATTTTAATAACTATTTATAAATTTTCTCAACATTCTAAATCAATTATATCAATATTTTTTTTTTGTTGATCTCTTACTCATGGTTTTTGTAATTTTAAAAATTCACAATCACAATTCACAAAAAGAAAAGAAAAAGAATTACAGCTATAACCAAGCAACCTTGGGTGAAATATAATGGTTTTAAGGGATAAGTGAAAAAAGAATGAAACGAAAACTATTGTAAATTGTAGTGCATCACATGAAGTTAGTGTTATAATGTGACACTGGCATGAATAATTAAAAGATCTGAATTTTTCTAAGGAAAATGATATAAAGAGTACTTGTGGTCAAGCGAGTCTTCGATAGGTATATGGACCCACCGATGCGGGTTATTGGAGACATGAACCGATGGGCTTAAAAGTTCTTACGACTTAATTAAGAGTTAATTAATTTCATCACTTCTCATTGGATCTCAAGCATTTTGATGCACCTTGTATTTACTAGGGAGACTAATTAAATACCAACTTGGTTAATAATTTGTTTCTCTAATTCGATTCTTAATCTTTCTATGAACCATGACTCCATGACCCTACCTTAAAAAAAAAGGCGTCACCCTGCCTAAAAGAAATGCTTTGATTTTTCTAAAATCATTACAATCACTCCACTTTTGGAGACTTCAAGTCTTAAACCGTATAACATATGAAATTTTAGACATTCTAATTAATTACTATAGCACCACACATCGAAGCATCAATTTTTATTCTTAATATACTTTTCTCTCTCGTATTGACCAACCACGACCGGAATTGTTTTACTACAATTTATTATTCCCTCCGTTTCATAATAAATGTCGTTTTAGATTTCATTTTTTTTTCAAAAAGAGTGTCATTCTGCATTTTAATGTAATTTTTTACTCTTATTTCCTGTTTTACCCCTCATTTAAAGATAATAATCTTTGTAATTAAATGTTATAAAAGAATATTAATTAGGGATATATTTATATATTTTATTAATTTCTTAATCTATGTGAAATGTGTCAGAATGACACTTATTATGAAACGGAAGAAGTAGTTATGAAATGGGTTAAGTGTTTTTAACTCTAATTCAAAATTAATTGACCATAACGCAGTCAGCTACAAACTTAAAAAATTGATTGCATCAACTAATTGACGCTTAAATTGTCGAATCTTTTCAACATTTTCACTACGCGATTACAAGAAAATCAGAATAGTTAAATAACGTTTAACACCTAAGCTGCTTTTACTGATTTATTGCCTATATAAATTATTAGCGTTGTTGGGTTATTATGAGATTGTAAGGATCTATCTTTAGGGTTTTAAGTCTGCTATCTTTTTTCGACCCATCTTGTCAAGCTTTCTCGAATTCATATGAATATTTATCTTTTCCGAAATGGTTAAGCACCCGTGCTTTTTATCGTGCCACTAATTCCAAACCTAAGCCTAAGTCTAAAATTCATGTTAGTAAGTAACGTAGTACAGTGTGATGATATATATAATATAAAATAGAAACAAAAGTAAATTAATATCAAATACTCCAATATTTTAATAAAATGCAAAATGGAAAAGGTAAATTCGACACACTCATTTTTTCTGTTGTAGTAGCATGTGGTTTGTTTCCATACCATCCATTTTCCTTCATTTAGTTCGTTTGTGTTATCAACTCTGTTATATATTAAAGCGTCTTCCAAAATTATTTGGTCTTGCTATAAATATTGTAAACGTAATATTTTTCCCATATAGAGAAAGTAGCGAGTCTGAATATATATTATCACTTGAAGGACTGATGAAGCCAAGCCAAGAAAACTAAAACTCAAATGAAACAATGAAAAAAAAATGATTCGTAACCTGATTTTTGAAAAATTAATTGAACACCTTGGTAACTATGTCCGAAAATATTCGTCTAAACTAATCTTTTAGCATGCGCGTATCATGGATTACACAATAGCCATTAGCCAACTATATGGTCATAATATAAAAAGTCTCAATCTAGGTGATTAGATAATTTTGAATCCGAATAAACGATGCCAAAGATACACTTTTTTTTTTGGAACCTTACCAAAGATACACTTAGTGACAGTTTATATATGTTACTTTCTAAGATATTCGATTTGTTTGCTGAAACTTACTAATTACTAACTGAATGACGTATCATATACACCAATTATTTTATAGTGATATTTCTAAAGTGATTTCTTGAAACTACAATTTAAGTATAGAAGAAGAAACAAAAATTAATTGTTGATCTATTAGACTTTGTTTATGAATGAAAAGTAACATCATGCATTCCACAAATTCCTTCACCAACTTTTCTTTTTATCATAACAATGTTTGTCTTTTAGAGAAATATATATAGTTATTCCATAATTTTGCCCTTACAATGTGACTAAGTACTAATCGGATTCAATATTGATTCACTATACAATTTTTTTATTCATGCTATAAAACAAGACTTCGATTATATTAAAAAATCTATATTAATAATCTAGAATATATGTAAAACTGAGCTAACCTCCGATTAATGTGAATTGTTAAACTCAAATTATATAATAGCATACATTCATATCCAGATGTAAAGAGATGGACACTTGAGAGACAAAATCCCTAAGAAAACTGGTAATTGAAAGCTTGTGTGGTTTCAACTTTGAATGGAAATAAATGAATATAAGAAAAGTCTCATATTAGTTAGATATATGTGTCTCCAAAAGAACGTGGTGGACGCTGGAACATAAAAAGCTTCCCAACATTTGATCTATTGATGAACTATTCTACTCACTCAACTGGATAGGATGAAACATTTTGGTTGAGAAAGACAGAGACCAATTATAACACTATTTGAAAATGCATGCATTATACCTCAGAGCAACAGTTTTTGTTAGAAAGGAGTAAAAGGAGAGACATGAAACTCATTTTGTCAAACCTTCTTTTAATCGCAAGAGGTTTTTATTAGCCCTAGTTTTAGTGGGTTTCTTTTAATAGTTACCTCTAAAAAAAAGTCAAGGATAAGGATAAGTAAATAGTACTTCTATATAATTTTGATGTACGCTTGACCGATTGATTTCAATAATTGTAACGACAAGAAATAGAGCTAAGATGTAGACATTAAGCTTTACAAGGTGACGGTGCTAGAAGTGGTTTGGTAGGTATAAGTGTGGTAGATATGTTAAATGTAGTAGGTACTATTGAAATGACATCAGCAATATATTGGATGGTAAATGTCATATTTGCAATTGAGTATTGGTGCATGCAGTTAAAATGATGATAAAAATGGTTCAAATTAGTCATATTATATAGTAACATTGATTTCATAAAAACAAAGAGAATTAGCCTTATACTTATCAGTAGACCATTAATGTCGATTTTTTTTTTGTACATCTAGTTTTGGAAGTCTATTTCAAGGTTCACATTAAGCTAATGCACATGCAAGTAGCCACATCAAATATGATAAATAACGCAATAATGTTATGACGACCGGAAAAATAAGGTATTCAAATTCTAAATAGAATGGAATACAAAAAGCCTTTACAACAACAACAACAAAAATTGCTACGTACTTTTCTTTTCTGTGTAGAATTGTGTAACTGGTAAGGTTCTTGAATATCACGGGAGTATTGTGTGAATGATATAAACTTGTAAACTTAGACAATTATTTTTTTTACTAAAAAACACTTATTTCGTTTTTGTGTAATTTTACGGATTACAACCAGTAAAAATCATAGATGATATGATTTTTTTTTTTTTTTAAGATTTGGCATGGTGTAATGATAATGCATGACGAAGTGACGCATCGCATTGGAATCATGCTTTTAGAAAAAGTTTAAAAATCAAATCAAACCTTTATTTATTTGCTCGTGATTTTGTTTTTTACTTTTCCGTTCTTTGTTGTCCTTCCCTTCGTTACCAAATTTCAAAAGGCAATTGATGTTATGCTTTTAAAATTTCAGAGTTGTATGTGAGATTTTGTCGTTTTTTTATCTCTTGTTGTGCCAGTGCCTCTGTGCTAAAACCGTACGATCTCGTCGTACAAATAGTCAAAAACATATTCATTGATCTCTGCTTTTTCTAATTACGATACACCTCTCCCTTTGATGTTTCTAATTTTAACATTTTAACTGCTGGAGAGGAAAGAACACGATCATTTTAACTGCTGGAGAGGAAAAAACACGACCATACACTAAAAAATCAAAAGTTTAAATGGGTAAATAAAACCAACTTTCAATTTCAAGTTTAGCCTGCGAAAGTTTTACGGCCGAGAAATAATTATGCCTACTAAACCATACAATAGAATAAAAATGTGTGATGACGAAAAAAACGGATGTTATCTGCTAAGCAAAGTATTTAATACCGTTCCACCAATAACAATATAAATAAGCCGAGTAATTGGCCGATTCCCTTCAATACTTTTTTATAAGGTAAAGTACAAACGTGTGTAATCACAAATTTGGTGGTGGAATCAGTAATATATTTATGAGATGTAATTTTAAAAAAATATTATTTTTGAATGACATATTTTCAAAGTTTATATATTTAATTCCATTTATGAAAAATATATCAGAGCAGGTCTATTAGGGGGTATTCTCGTTTTTGGGCTCGAGTACATATATAAATGAGATTAAAAATAAATGATAAAAAGCTTAAGACGGAAGACTCGGGTTATTCGGACGAGCCCAACGACCCCGTGTCCAAACCACGTGGCATGTGGTGGTGATTAGTCGTTTTTGGATTCGAATACATATGCAAATGAGATTAAAAATAAATGATTAATTTTTTATTCTAATGACCCCATTGAAAGGGTCACCAATGGACATCCTCTCACACATATATGTATCGAGAGAAAAGAAGAAAACTCCATGATTTATGTCACTCTATATTGATTCCATCTACATAAAAAGATGAGAAATAGAGATTTAAAACACAATCTCCAAAGCCCTTTTCGACTGTCAAAGAGAAGCCACTTTCTCATGTGGTTTTTGAATCTTCCCCTACCCAATGAAGTTTTAGTCGTCTCCACTTTAATTAATCTTACTTTATAATCTTAATTTACTTCCCTTATATAATTTATTATATCATTTTAACCTCTCAATCAGTCACGGTCCTGCCTTCACGTTACTCACTACATGTATTTAGTTTATAGATTATGCGTGGTTTTCAAAAAACTTAATGCAGCGTTTGTAATTGTATATATTCGTATGGAGTGGAAATGAGGATTTATTAGAGATCTTATCATGGGTAGTATGATATATTTGGAAGATACTGAATGATAAACAAACGAGATTGATAAAACGTCTCAAATTCTCAATATAATTAAGCTAGACACTGCAGCAAAAGAGTGTGAGACCTGGTTCGATATGATGAAAATATACTGGTAAATATCTCGTTTGTAAGTACTTCTTCACCTTATTGGTTATTTACGGATGCAGATAACATTTTTGATTAATCAGTGAAGAGGTACATTTCTTGTAAAAAAAATAGTCATGAAGAGTTTCAATATTAAGATTTTGTGTTTTTTTTTTTGTTATATCTGCATATTGATTTGAATTATATACATTTGTTTTCTTCAGTAATTAGCTTTCATGAGCATTGTAGCTTTTACTTTGGTATTTCCAAAATTTTATTTTTAGTTTTAATTGTGTACAATATTTTTTCATTTTATTCAGTTTTTGACGATTCTTGTCGAAGAATGACCTGCGAAAAAATTATTCACTCAAATACTTGCCCACTTTCACGTCCTTCTATATCTAACCGGAAAATTAGTGTACACAAGTAATAACTAGGGTTTTGAGTTTTGACTATAGCTCATGGGAAAAGGGAAACAAGAAACGATATGATTAGGGACCACGTCATTGGTTTCCATGAACTCATTTGATATTAATGAAAGTTTAATTTAATTAAGCAATACGTAACAGTAATTAATCAATTAACGCATATATCCTATGTGCGGTTCCCTGGAAGTGAACCATAAAGCCATCTTTCAACATTCAACCATTCACATGCACGTTGTGATACCATCATTATAAATTATTCGAACATCCAGTAGTTAAATAACATAAATTAGCAGCTTTAATTACCTGTTCTCCTTTTGTTAGTTTATGGGGAAATTTGATTTGCATGTCCATAACGTATATGTGTATATGTACGTAGGTAGGTATAAAAATATACAACACACGTAAATATTAATTGTATAGTCTATAGAATATAGTACGTCGTAGTTTTTACATTATCACGTGCCAAGTATATGGATAGGTTTAGGTCGATGATTACATGCATGGACGATGCTTTAAATATTTAATAACATTAACAAACTTTTGCAATAATTTGTTTTCGGTCCTTACAAAAAAGTGATAAGAAATATCTAATGACTTGGTTCGGGAGATTTGACCCTTCACTATCATTGCATCATTGGGTCATTTATGTAATCTCAGCTCGTGTGTATACTTGTTTCTCATGTTTCTTTGTCTCTCCAAAAAATCATTCCACAAAAAAAAAAATTCAACAAAATTGGATAAAAGAAAAAACCAAATTGACATCTTCGACAAAGAGAAGTCATTGGTCAAAGATTTGCAATGATCTGTCGGTGCCTCCCGTCGCCTTTCCGTATAAATATAGCTCTTTGTGCCGCGATGAATCGTATAGAATCACTAATTACGTACGGATTCGACGTACACAAGTAAAATGTCTTCCATAAATGTCCTCGAGCTACTAGGGATAATTACGGACACGCACTTTCGGCTTTGGCCTGATCAACGAGTGCGGTCCTACCTTCCATCTCGGTGCACCCGCTTCTACCTGATTTTCGGCCTCATCGGTGGGGAGCTCCCACGTGGCATTACCAGATGTTCCGTGTCAAAAACAAATTTCTTAAAACGAAAAAAAAAAATTCTTCTGCATATATAGCCTTCATTAAATAATTTTTTTTGGTTGTAATTCAAAATATTTTTTAGCTCGTTCTTTTTATTTTTCTTGGAATTGTCTAGTGAATTTATGGATCATACCCGGAAATTGCGAGGCAAAAACCGGCAAAAGAATAGAACAAATGTTGGCCGGATTGCTGACGTCATTTTGTGATGTTATTAATGGAGTTGGAATCTTCCATTACGAATTTGACATCTTAAAAGGTTTTTAGAATGGTTTTCATCAAATCGTATTATAAAGTTCAAAGTCATATACGCATATAGCAAAAAAAATAACTCGCAAGAATATAAGTATAAAGTTTGAGTACCTTCTTAATTAGCCAAAAGAAAAAGTTTTGACTAACTTGGAGGGGTTGACAGAAAAAAAAAAAAAAAAAAGACTAACTTGGAGGGATTAATCACTCTTTTTGGTAAAGTCAAAAATATCTGATTTCTAAATACAAACACGAATTAATGTTTGTTATCCTGTTAGCTGTATAGTCTACGCATATGCTATTTGTTAGGCACCGATTTTAAACCGAAAATATATAGTAGTCTTTATCTAGTTATGTACTTGTGTCGTATGCACCCTTACTTAAAGAACTTAAATTAGCCCTCATATGCTTTTGAAACCTAAAGTGTATACATATGGTTTACATTAGATATCATTGCTTTGCGTTTCTACGAATTTAACTAAACGTGTATTGATCATTTTACAATATATATGGGTTCAATTAAAGTTGAGCTTGGAAGACATTCCCTGATTAAACATTGTTGCTTGCCGAATAATTTTTTAACTTACTTTTCAACGAGAGAATATATATACTTTTTTTTATAGGACAAGTACTTTGTAACTTGTAAGTATTCGTATAAACAACGTATTGGTATAAAAGTATACAAGTATAACATATTCTTTTTCTGTTGAGTGAATTCATAAAATTCTTAAATACATTTCTTTCTCCTTTTTTTCTCTATGACACATTAGCAGAATTTCATTAATCCTTTATACCTCCACAGATATTTCAATTATTATCTTACAATTTCTTAAAAATTTGAACAAAACCTATCAACCGTACAGACACTAAGTCACTAACTAGGAATTTCTTTAACAAAAACAAAAACAAACACTAAGAATTCAACTTAGATAAACAAGAATATAAGTTGAAAAGCAGATGACACTTTGACGGGAATAATATCTTTGCTAAATATTACCATCTTAGGCTCGTATCCAATTCTAGTTAGTATCTAGACTTTGAGGTAATATCCCGATGTGATATTCAGTGACCAATTTTGAGTTTACAATCAAAGGTTTGCTAATATATATTTGAAAGATACACAAGTAACACCCAGGGCATCTAGAAGAGACCAATAAGATGTTCACACCCAACAAATTATGTTGATTATATACTCATTTGATTTTCATGGATGATCAGAATTATAACAAATCGCATGAAAATAAACTACGTCAAGGCACCAAATTAGTAGTATAAACACCACGTACACGTGTCAAGCAATAACAATGGAGTCCAGCTGTAATGGTCCCCACCTCTTTGTTGTAATACTTCCACTTCTTCTTGCCGCGATACATTGACCAAAAAACATCTCAAAAATATCGCGAGAAATTCCAAGTGAACGCCGTTTTTTTGTGTGTACCGGGAAACGGAAGATGGTGTAGCTTAGGGTTTTAGAAAAGGCTTTGGGGGAGTTTCCTGCCGGTATTTTGTGGGACAACTCCGTTAGAAACTACTGCGGATTAACCGGATATTGCCGGTTTCTCGGTCCTTGTCAACCGGATAAAATCCCGTTGCTTTTATGGTAATAGTCTAAAAGGAAAAGCCGAGCCAAATCAAACCAAAAAGTTTAAAACGAAATCGAACTAATGCTATGTTTAAAATCGTCATTGAAACTCAATCAACATATTTAGATCGAAATTCTGATAAATTTTGATACTTTTAAATATTATATATATATTATATATATATACTAAAAAAATATGATAGGAATAAAATGAGTATATGTTACATTTGTAAGTTTTTTTTTCTAAATCAAAGTGAACGAAATTTCAAAACAAAAGGAAATCAAACCATTTTATTTAGACCCAGTTGTTATATTTTATAAATCAAAAATCTAACCAAAATAAATTTACACCATCAAATGGGCAACAAGTAATAATAAACTACACATGATTTAGTTTTTACCAAGTTCTACGTATAAGAGAAGTTTTGTACCCCTTTAACTAAAAAAAGAGAAGTTTTGTACCGATTTAATTTATTCATCCGAGTTTACACCTTTTTTCTGTGACATTTTTTTATAACTTTCAATCTAAAGTCATGATACAATTACGGCATTACCCTGCTACAACTATAACGATTGCATGTTCCGATCGCATGATCATTTCATTCTAACCCATTTAAAAAACGATCATTTCATTTCTGAGAATTATTTAAGTTCAAAGATGGAGTAAAAAAAATTTAAAAATTCGACCCAATGATATATTAATTTTTTTAGCGGAAAATAAAGTGGGCGAATTAGAGAGTACTATATAGTTTGAATGTCCTTAAAATATTCCATTGATAAACTCTTATTCAAGCCAGTAGGGACTAGGGAGTATTGACCATTACCAAAAATTAAAAATATATAAATACCACTTTTTGTAATAAAACGAAAATTATATAAAACAATTTAAATCCAGTTAAACACGAATAGTAAGCCGTTCACTTAAATCCTGGATACAACATTTTGTTAATTACATCTCTACCCTTCGATATCTTCTTCACCCTCCTCTTCCTCCTTCCCTCTCTATATATATGAACCCTTCCTCTTCCATTCTTCCTCACACCCTTAAAGCTTAAAACCTAGATCAAGCTTCTTCACCATTTTTCACTCTTCTTTAAATCATTTTGATCTTTCTAAAACCACAAAAAAAAAAAAACTCAAAAAAAAAAAACGATGCCTGAGGCACCAAAGATCGCAGTTTTGCAAGAATCTGATCAGATTCTTGCGGAGAAGAACAAGAATAAGCTCCAATTCATCGAGGAAGTGACCACGAACGCTGATGATGTCCAGAGAAGAGTTCTTGAGGAGATCCTTACACGCAATGCTGACGTGGAGTACCTCAAGCGACACGGGCTCCAAGGACGAACCGACCGCGAGACATTCAAACACGTGATGCCTGTCGTAACTTACGAAGATATTCAGCCTGAGATCAACAGAATCGCTAATGGCGATAAATCTCAAATCCTCTGTTCTAACCCCATCTCCGAGTTCCTCACCAGGTATTGTTTACTCTGTTTTGTTGCTCTGTTTCATCACTTTGGCTGAGATTGAAGATTCGAATCTTTATTGGGTCAGTCTTGGGTTTTAATGGGTACTCACAAAAAAAAAAAGGTTTTAACTTTCTCATCCATTCACTGTTATATCCTTTTATCAGAAAAGAAAGGGAAACAAAAAATTCTCAACTTTTTCTTATGCCAAAATCATTGATACATTTACATAAATGGTTCATGAAATTAACAATCGAAACTTTCTCAAAATATTTGGAGCCTGACATGGATTTATGTTAATTATGTCAACAGTTCTGGGACATCTGGTGGAGAGAGGAAACTCATGCCAACAATCGAAGAGGAGCTAGACAGAAGATCACTTCTCTACAGTCTCTTGATGCCTGTGATGAACCAGTTTGTTCCTGGTCTTGACAAAGGCAAAGGAATGTATTTTCTGTTCATCAAATCCGAATCCAAGACACCAGGTGGTCTCCCTGCTCGTCCTGTCTTAACCAGTTACTATAAATCCTCTCAGTTCAAAAACAGACCATATGATCCTTACACCAACTACACAAGCCCCAACCAAACCATCCTTTGTCCTGACTCTTACCAGAGCATGTACTCTCAAATGCTCTGTGGTTTATGCCAACACAAAGAGGTGCTTCGTGTTGGTGCTGTTTTTGCATCTGGTTTCATCAGAGCCATCAAATTTCTTGAGAAACATTGGCCTGAGCTAGCCCATGACATTAGAACCGGTACCCTCAATTCCGAGATAACCGATGTTTCAGTTCGTGAGGCGGTCGGGGAGATTCTTAAACCGGACCCAAGGCTTGCGGATTTTGTCGAATGGGAATGCAGGAAGACCTCTTGGCAAGGGATCATCACTAGACTTTGGCCAAACACCAAGTATGTGGATGTGATTGTGACTGGGACAATGTCACAGTATATTCCAACTTTGGATTATTACAGCAATGGTTTGCCTCTTGTCTGCACAATGTATGCTTCCTCGGAGTGTTACTTTGGTGTGAATCTCAGGCCACTTTGCAAACCAAGCGAGGTCTCTTACACTCTCATACCAACCATGGCGTATTTTGAGTTCTTGCCTGTTCATAGGAACAGTGGAGTCACTAGCTCAATTAGTCTTCCAAAAGCACTCACTGAGAAAGAACAACAAGAGCTTGTTGATCTTGTTGATGTCAAACTTGGTCAGGAGTATGAGCTTGTCGTCACCACCTATGCCGGTAAAGAAAACAAGTCTTGATCTAAACAATCTAAATGTGATTGAATTTGCTTACAAAAGACTGAAAATATGTTGTTTTGTGACCTTCTTTGCAGGATTATACAGATACAGAGTCGGTGATGTCCTAAGAGTGGCTGGTTTCAAGAACAATGCGCCTCAGTTCAGCTTCATTTGCCGCAAGAACGTTGTCCTAAGCATTGATGCAGACAAAACCGACGAGGTCGAGCTTCAAAACGCAGTTAAAAACGCGGTAACACACCTTGTACCGTTTGATGCCTCACTCTCTGAGTACACTAGCTATGCAGACACATCATCTATCCCAGGCCACTATGTCTTGTTCTGGGAGCTATGCTTGAACGGTAACACGCCGATTCCTCCCTCTGTCTTTGAGGATTGCTGTTTTACCATAGAGGAATCGCTTAACAGTGTGTATAGACAAGGAAGGGTCAGTGACAAGTCCATTGGACCGTTGGAGATCAAGATAGTCGAGTCAGGGACATTCGATAAGCTCATGGATTACGCTATAAGCCTAGGGGCATCAATCAATCAGTACAAGACACCAAGGTGTGTGAAGTTTGCTCCGATCATTGAGCTTCTAAACTCTAGGGTTGTTAAGACTTACTTCAGCCCCAAGTGTCCAAAATGGGTCCCTGGTCACAAGCAATGGGGAAGTAACTAAAGAGGAAACTTTTGAGGAAGAAGAGAAACTCTCTCTATGAGCTAAGGTTCTAGTCCCATTGGAACTGTTTTTGTAATCTGCTGAATATCGAGAAAAGTGATTAATCATTATGTCTGTCTGTCTAATTTTAATTTTAATCTTAATTTTAATTTTGCTTCACTGTCTTTTGTTTTAAAATATGCTTAGCGTCCTAATCATATGTACATAGGCAGTTTATGTTTCTTAAATCAATTTTTTTGTTTACCTTTTCTTGCAGTTAATTACTTAGGGTGAATTTGTTAGAAAAAAAGAGTATAATTATTAACATATCACGCAAAAAGCAAAATCATTAGAAAGCCATATACAGGTTGCTCTGACTGTTATGCGTTTTTAGTAAACAATGTTTTCCATATATATTATCTCGGATGAACAAGAATCATGAAAGATTCAAGGATAATTTTTGATTTTTTTTTATTTTTGGCTTTAAATTATTGAATAATATAATTTAGTTAACTAAATAATGTGTATGTAGAAGTAGATCAAATAATTTATGTTGTGTACGCAATATACAAATGTCCTGCATTTTCAAACTGTATCATATAACTTCGAGCAAGTAATTTATAAATTTAATCCGCATTAACGTCAGAAGTAGCACACATGAATATAATTTCTTCTTGCATTCTAATAGTTTACATATCATATATGAATATATACATATCATCTTAGAAATATCAATAAATATTATGACGAAATTTTGCCAAGTTTTGCCAAGTTGTGAGAACAATTGTTCCCTGTGTGAGACCACAGAAAGGACCTGAAATTGTTCTTTACATATTAGACTCAATTTGAATAAAGAAAACATTTTGTTTAAATGGCAAAAAGGATACAGTAGCCACCGATTTTGATATATTTATTCTGTGCTACGGGATACAGACAATACACAATTTCTCACAATGACTTCTCACAATGGCTACTTAATGTTTTAGTTAGAGAACTCAAGTAGAAACTGACAATAACATTTTATTGACCCAAAAAAAACTGACAATTACATTTTCTTTATAAAAAAACGAGAAAGTTTTTCCCCATAATATAGAATTTATCAGATGATGTCATATTCTATACAAGTACGTTACGGCCTCGGTTGGGAAAGTCGTTTTCTAGAAATTTATCGATTCTGTTTTTTTTAAGACAAGTAACTGTTAAATTATATTTTTCAATATTTTAAAATTCTGTTCATGCTATGGTTTTAGAATTAAAATATTTTAAACTAACAAAATAATCATATTTTTTTGAATAATAATTACATAATCTTTGGCTAACTTAATATTGAAACCAAAATTTTCCACTATCCTTTTCTTGGGCGACAAAGAGAATGACAAGAACTTTAAATGATTTGGTATAATACAAAATAGAAAGAAAAAAAGAGAAAATTTCAGAGTGTCGGTTATCTGCTGGTTTTGTCACGTGGCCAATCCGACAATCGCTCAGATATACTTACACGTGTGATTACAAATTTGTTGACTTTTGACTGGCCCCATAAGGTATCCCGCACGTGCGGTACATCAAAGCTTTGTTCCCTTTCTGGGCTTACATTGTGGCTAGGGTATGCAATATCTTGGCCCAGTAGTACTGTAGAAGTAAAACGACAGTGTATGATGTGTCCTGCATTTCACTTTTTGTTGTCTCCAATTTCAAATTATTTCTATTTTTTTTCGCACATCTGGACAATGATATGATAAGGATAATATTATTTTTCAGAGTAGAACAACTTCGAAAAATGCTCATCATGGGCTGTTTTAAATTTAGACAGTCGAAGATACATGTATATATGTATAGTATACTTTATATACATTAATACATACAGTGACACGCAAACAACAAACATAACAGTAAGCAATGTTTGTGTGTCTCGTGACCACTATTGCCAATATTATCATAATAGACATCTTCTTTTTGTCGTAATTTGTATTTAATATACAGTAAAACTTCTATAAATTAATAATGTTGAAATCATGATATTTTATTAATTTATCGTGATATTAATCTAAATTATTAATTTATAGAAAAAAATTGCTTTCCGCATATGATTTTCTAAAAAATTATTTGAAATAATGTTATATTTTAAAATTTTAACAAATCTCATAATATAAATTATGATTAAAAATCATAACTATCACAATAAAATAGGTTTTTACCATATTGGATTGTCCATATAAAAATATATATGTTTATAAGTTTAAAATTTATAAAAAAATTATGCCTACTATCAGTATCATTGATGATAAAATTGAAGATAACATTACAATACATTTAAAAATATTTACATGTAAGAAAATCAATTATCACATCAAAAAATATTATAAATTTTGAATGTATATAGTAAAGCAGCAATAAGAGCTATTGATATAATAATTAGAAAGATGAGAACAAGATTTCAACTTTAACTAAAAACAAACACATTAGTTATATTTTAGAATATTAAATTTACATATATTTGTATAAATTTATATAATTATTAATTTATGTTTTTGTTGGGACCATATATTTATATAAAGGTTTTAAAAAAAATATTATCTTATTATCTTATCGAATTTAATGGATTTTTATATTGGCCCGACTTGGGACCAACAAAATTTATTAATTTATAGTAATTATTAATTTATCGAGTATTAATTTATAGAGGTTCTACTGTAGTAATCAAATTGGTTAGTCGTAATTATCATAATAGACGTCCACGGCAACAGGAGAAGCTAACTTTTTTTTTTCTCACAGGAGAAGCTAACTTAAAAATAAAAAAAACCAACAGGAGTAGCTACAAAATTAAAGGAGTTCCTCAATTACTCCCCCAAAGTCAAGAACGATTGTTAAAGAGAAGATGATTGAACCTATATTTTAATTAGTGATCTATTTGATGAAAATAACATTTTTAATGATGAATGTGCATCTTCTCAAAGATTTCGTGGAAGAAGGTTAAGTAACTTATTCAAAAGATACACAAATACAATGGACAATGTTAGTGATCGTTAAAATCAGAGTTATAGAAGCCATGGCAATTGGGGATCATGCAATTAAGAGTATTAAGTTTTCTTAGTATACTAGTTACATGACAATAATGTCGTCGTCGTCTTAGTAATTTATTTATGCACACCGAACTATTTATTTGGACATGTTTGGGAACTACGATTCTTATGAATAGGTACGTACTAACCGTTTTAATAATTACATTTTTTTAGTAAAATGATAGGTAAAATGATATTTTCCAGAGGAATTACTTTCAGTAACCTATATAACTTTGCTACATTATGAAAATTTCCTTAGGTAATCCTCGTTCCGAAGCATATTCGAATCCATGTCCTCAAGCTTAAACGAACTCTTAAGGTTAAGAAGGTAAATTAATTCTAAAGATTCATTCAGAATATTCCGGATGATAATGAAAGAAAGCGTATATAATTTTAAAGTTTATAGTATACATGATTCAATGTTTGTTAGTGCTTTAGATACAGGACCATTCGTGGGTAAGATAATTTTGTTTAGTAGTATCAGTTTTTTACTTTTAGTTCGGATGCTAATACGAGCTCTGTTCACGGGATTACCATTTTAAAATATGAGATTCGCTGCGATAATACCAGTTTTCAAATGCTGATTGTCTGTAATTAACGGACAATGTTCTTATTGTCAAATATGAACCTAACTGCTTATTTATGATAAATCAAAAACACTAAAAAATTAAATCTTAAAACAATAAAAGAAAATTAAATAAATAATTAAGATATTTAAGATATTTTTAAATATCTTTCTGCATCATTCACCACCACTAATGTACCTAAATGATTTAAAATCCAAAATATCAGAAGACACAGAGTCATACTTACATTAATTATTAAGGATAATAAGATGAAGAGTTAAGAAAGAAGATCATCAATATATGCATGCTTGACAAAAATGTACGTGAGCTAGAATTAGCCTAGAGGAGCTAATTAATAAGCATCTTACTTACATTTTTTAAGTATTGATAATGATTTAGGAATCAGGAGTGGGGATAAACGATGTAATATATCAATGCACAAGAGGAACATCAGCTACAGAAATTGAGTGTAAAATTGGACTGCAGTTCTAAATCTCCATGCACACATATTAGAATGAAGGAAATTGATCTGAGATATGCTAATGAAGCTGCAAAATTTTCATGTGTCAATGTCCTTAGAGATCGAGTGGATGGAGAATCGAAGGCGCTTTGAAGTTGATCCATATAAACTTGTTAAGGATATGGCAGATGTGTATATGATCGAAGAAATCTTCATAAAAAAGTTGGAAGGACGTCTTTCGAGGAATGTGTTAATCATCTCTACTAATAGAGATTTTCATCCGGTGATAGATAAGTTACATTCAGCCGGTTTTTTATGCCAAAGAGGTGCTCGAGAATTCAATCTTTTAGCCTTATAAAACAAGACCAATTTGGATTTGGAAACGATTTATCCATGGATTTGTTCCCCGAGATGGTCGGGGAATGGGAGAAAAGGTGAAGGAAGGGGAGAATTAGGGGTGGGCAAATAAACTATAATAAAAAAAAACAAACTGAATCAAACTAAAATAAGTGATTTTGGTTTGGTTATGATTTAATCGAAAAATCAATTTGATTATTTTATTAAATTTTGGTTTTGGTTTGATTTGGTTTAACACCGTAAAACGGAATGTTTAAGAGGTCGAAAAAAAAAACTTAATATTTAAGATTTGTAAACAAAATCTATTAAATAATAGAAACATTAAACAAAATAACAAAACAATTTTGGCCGTAAAACAATTATAGTCATGTGTTCCTAATTTTTGAAAATATGTGATATTTTCCTCTTCTTCACAAGTCACAGTTGGTTTTTTAAGTATTTAAACAATTCTACATAAGAATCTGATTTTTTCCATATACTTCTAGTTTTTGTAGGCTTATTTTTTTTCTATGCACATGTCAAAATTTACAAACCGAAACAATGTTTTTCACATGTTTTGCATGTTTCTCAAGTGATATTAAGTGGTATTAGAAATTGATGGCACTTATTCAATTTTTTTCTTATGAAATTTACTTTTCAAAGGTTGTGTTGTTTTTTTGAAATTTTTTGGTTTTATCTTCCATAATTGAAAGTTATAGAATAAACTGTAAAAAACCATAATCAAACCGAACTACAAATGATTTTTATATGGTTTCAGTTTTTATAAAACTGGGAAACCAAAAACTAAAAAAACTAAAAAATTCGTTTTGGATTTGTATCCGATGCAAACGGGTTTAGACGTGTTTGTACAGAACATAATAATTCGAACTCACTGAGTCCAATCCTTGTTAGGACATCCTCCAAAACAAACAAACACAGATTTATCAAATAAAAACTCAGTACGACACAGATTTAACTCAGTAACTCAGTTCAGTGACTCGGGTGAAACAAACAAAAGTTTACCCTCTCATCCGAGAGCTTCAAAACATATCTAAGTTCAATGACTCAATGACTAAACTCGGTGACTCAGTACGACTCAGTTGAAACAAAGCAGTGATCAAAAGAGTAACCTCAAACGTCAGTTTGGGGAGTGTTATTAGTCTCCAGAGCTTCCTTCCTGAGTAAAGATGCTTTTTTCTTCAGCAAATCTTCAACCGTGTACCTGAGTGACTTTTCCTTTGAACTTGCATCCTCCGACAGCTTCAGATACTCGGCCACGTCCTCTTCATTCTTCTGCAAATCGGCCTCCGTCAGATAATCTTCAGCCTTCTTGAACCACCTTATTTGCCAGATTTCGTTTCTGTCAGCTTTGTGGTTGAGGTTATCAACCTCCACCATATTCTCACTCATCGGCGGTGGAGGCGACGGCGGCAGAGGCTTGCCACCAAGCCTTATGATCCATGCTCCTCTGTCTCTCTGCACTTCTTTCTCACCGGCGGCACGGTCTTTCTTCTTACCGTTGTCTTTCCTCTTACCGTAGAAACGAACCAACGTCCTTGGAGTCATTGCTCGTTGGTGGTGAAGTAGAGATCGAAACATTTTCCAAAGAGGAAAAAGCTGTGGAGAGTTTTTATATGGTTTTTCTATGGTTTTTATATGATTTCAGTTTTTATATGGTTTTTATATTGTTTTCATATTGTTAAAGTACCATAATCAAACCGAACTACAAATGGTTTTTATATGGTTTCAGTTTTTATAAAACTGAGAAACCAAAAACTAAAAAAACCGAACCACACCAAACCGAAATATATATGATTTTTATATGGGTTTGAGTTTTTATAAAACTGATAAACTGTAAAACCAAAAAAACCAAACCGAACCCAACCCAACCTAAAAATCGAAATGCCTACCCCTAGAGAGAATAACTATGTTAAATGTATTTTCAAATTCATTGTGCACAAAAATGAAACATGTAAAATTCAAATGGTTTTATGTTTAGATTAGGCAAATCTAAAAGAAATATACACTTGTGTGAAAGAAAAGGACACTTATCTCACAAGTTGCAGTTTTGTATCTCATTAATCCTATATACCTTAATGTATATGAACATGTCACTTTTGCATAATCATGTAATCTAATTTTGTTCACATAATCCAATATGTTTTTTCGTTTGTCCATGTTTAGGCTAGTTATTATATAATGGACATATAGTCAATAATGTTGCAGATTAATATAAGCTTGTAGTCAAATTAGAATTTATTTTTATTTTTTTTCTAACCCGAAAGAAATTATAGTTTAATGTCATGAACATTTGTCTTTCTTATGGAAAATTAGTTAAATATGTTTATCATTTAATACAAAACTCTATATTGTGAGAGGTTTTCGTCAATGAATTTTTGTTGTTCTAACTTGGAATGTTAAAAAATGACACCCATTAATAGAATAATTAAAGAGTATTACAATGTAATTAAGGTAAATAGAAAGTTTGTCATAATGTTCATGAGTAGTCTTTTCTTCTTCAATCTAATCAGTTAACAGTATAATCAGTAGTGCTCAAAAGTAAAACCATTACAAGTTTTCACCATATTGGACAGAAATCCTCATAAACTTTTTATTCGTGTTTGAAATTTAGAAGCAGACATGGCGATAATAATATAATATTGACTTTTGTTTGGGCCGCCACATTTGGTAGCATTGGGACGTTATTAGGCCACCATAAATCTTTGGTCTTTTTTCGTTGCAGAATTTTGACATTGTGTTTGGTTCATTATACAGTACTAGGGTGTTCAGTCCAGTCCAGTCCGGGACTGACCAATATTACGTCAATGAAGTCGACAGTTTTGGCTTAGTGTACGTGGACAATGAAACTTTTTCCTTTTCTTAGATTTTCTTTTTGTTAGATGAATTATTTTTCTCTCTAAGATTCCATTTTGTATAAATACAGTCAATGAATAAAGAGGAAGATGAACTTGAACAGAGTACTTTAACAAAAGCTAACTAAACTTTAGTAAATGACGAGGCCTCTTTAGTTTGGAGTGCAACACAAGTTCAAATCATACATATCTATACGTAAAAACCAAGACAAGAATTATTGCTGTGAAAATAATAATATCATGTAGCTTTCAGATAATTAAACCCCAAAAATCACAAAAGGTCTCCAAATTCAAAGAGAAAGAATATATGATTTTTATATAAAATGCAGAACCAAACGGGTCTTTTTTTGTACTTATTGATACCGTAGTAAAATCTTTTTTTGAAAAGCTCTTAAGCAGTAGATCCCTTGAGCTTCTTGGTAATGTTTGCAATGTACTTGCCTTGGTGAAATGCTTGCTCTAGCTCCAGCTCTGTTGGCTGCCTCGAACCGTCTCCTGCAAATGTTCCAGCTCCATATGGGCTTCCACCTTTCACTTTCTCCATCTCGAACATTCCCGCACCAAATGTGTAACCGATAGGGACAAACACCATCCCGTGGTGCACCAGCTGAGTTATCGCCGTCAATCTATAGATTTAACCAACAAAAACGTTTTTTCAAGTTAATACATATCTAGGCAAGGAGATGGATGTGGAGTGTTTGTTTCTTGATGAGAACTTACGCGGTGGTTTCTTGGCCACCACCTTGAGAGCCAGTGCTGTAGAAGATACCAGCTGGTTTACCGGCGAGTGACTGAGTCCTCCAGAGTCCACCGGTTGCGTCCAAGAAGGCTTTGAACTGAGCAGCCATCATACCAAACCTTGTTGGGAATCCAAACACAAACCCATCCGCTTCAGTTAGCTCGTTTGGAGTGATGATTGGTGATTCGCTCTTTGGTGGTGCGCTCATCTTAGAGAGTGCTTCTTCTGGAAGCGTCTCGGGTACCTGTGGACAACAAAATTCATCAGGTTCAATGATTCACATTAGATTTGTATAGCTAAGCCTAATGGTATCTTGTGATTTTGGATATTCCTGTGTCACACAACATGCTAACTAAACTGCAACACAGGTTATTTGTGAAGGAACTTGCAGCAAGAATATAAACATCCCAAATCTCGTTAAGCAGAGTCCAAAAAAGAAACTTGCCCTTTTAGGCAAATCAAGTCAGTGAAGCAGAAAATACAGTGCCACAAACACCAACTAAAAAAGCCAGACAAAATTAGTATCTATTTGATACTGAAAACTTGCTAAGCTAAGGATATCATGAGTCAAGAATCCAAAATCAAGAAACATGGAAATGGCAATGGTCCTAAGAATACTGGAAGCAAATGTTAGAAAAGTCTTATCCTCCTTCCTTTCTAGATATCCAAACAACTTTTAGACTCAAATCCTAGTGTTAAAAACTTTGTAGCCACTTATATCCCTTAACATAGCTTCTCACTGAAACATAAAGAGTCACTTTCTGCTTGTGAAATTGACAATGCAAAGCCATGAAGAATGAAAGTAGCTCATCAACAGAGTTACAGAACTAAGTAGTAACGCAATTCACCTGCCATAGTTTGGCTTCAACGCCTTCAACAGAAGCAGCTCCTTTCCTTATTTCTTCAGCCAATTTCTCCACATGACCGTACATAGAGTAGTACCTGCAAATGTCAAGAGACTAAGAGTCAATTTGAGATCAAACCCAACAAGCAATACAATTAGCTAAAATCACAATCTCATATTGACAAAACTTCAGTATCAGAGATCAATAATTGAATCGAAAGATCAATGAAACAACAAATAGGCGAACTTCTTCTTCCCCAAAAGTAGAGTTTCAAGCAAAATCATAAATCAAACTATCGCAAATTGCGAAATCCCGATAATCAGCATCGCCCTAGAAGACGAATCGAATAGGAAGAAATACAATCACTGAACAGCAAAAACAAGTAATAGTAGTAAGATAAAAAACAATCATCGGCGAGAAATCAATCAATCCAAAAAAAAATTCTTCGATCAACACTGATTTAAAAATCAAGTCAAGTCGCTACAGTAGATCAGAAAAAGAATTAAGATTTTAGCTCGATAATCCCCAAAAAAATAGAAATGTTACATACACGATATACACTTTAGTCGCCATAGAAATAGTATGCTCGTTTCTCTGGAGAAGCTTTCTTTCTGAAATGTTCTTTTTAGGATATAGATTATATAAATGTTCAACGATCCGAAGATGCAGAAAGCGTATTTATAGAGGTCGAAGATGATCTGGGTTCTTTATCCTTTTCCGAAACTTTTTTTTTACTTTTCCAGATTCCATCAACTTCAACACCCTATATATTTGGTCAAATTAAATCTCACCCCATAGTTTGTTTCTATTTTATATTGAACCACCTATTAATGGTTTTTTTAACAGATTAGTCATGATGCGTCCTTACTCTAAAAGGTAAAAACTATTTGGAAAAAATATTGAAAAAAAAACATTTGAGTTATAAAAAATTATATTTGCACAACCTCGAAACTTTTATACACAAATTAATATTTTTCATATTCATATTTTTGGTAAAAACTAATGGAAAACCACAAAAAGATCAATCATGTGATTCCTTTCTTGTGCTGATTATAGCTAACAATTGAAAGAAACAAAACTAGTGGGGCAATTTTGAGTTTGACGGATATTGCAGGGGTTAGACGTGGTCAATTCAAAACACCGTCGTTCCGTTACCTGCTTGGTATTGGACGTAATAAAGAAAAGTGGGGTTGGTGCGGAAAATTAAAACTTTGGTTTTATTTTAAGATTAAAATGATTAAAATAACATCATAATGATGATATGTTGCTGTCACGCTCATCATCATCATCATCATGTTCGTTTTTTCCCCTCAAAACTGTTTTTAATTTTGAAGTATTTACAGAAGAAAGAGGGGCTTTCTGCTTACTTGTTTTCTCTAGAAGAAATCTTCTCTAAAAATAGTGTTTATCTTTCAAGTTGTATATGATTAAATTACGAATCAATCTTACACAAAGTGGTAGCTTGTTTAAAATTATTTAAAAGTTTGCAAAGTCAAGTTCAGATCTCAAGTTTACATGTATTATTAGTGACTAACATGTTTAAGGTAATAGATAACTAGTAGCATTAAAAAACATACAAATATTTTCTTTTATAGAAACGAATTGTATTTCAATCAATTTGCATATTTAGAAAAAATCAGTGTTTTTTTTTCTTATCGTTGATTGCATCATTTCATAAAGATATAGTATTCGATTATGTATTGATCGAATCTAACTATATGCGATCACGCTGGAATTTAATCACGATGAACAATTCCATAAAGAAAAAATTTCCATGCAACACATTCTTAAATCACTAACTGATGTTATCCGTAATACAAAACATCACAACAACAATTTTATTTGCAATGCTATAACTTTCAATAAATTTTTAAGATTGGTTATATATTAGCTAAAATAAAACTCCAAATTTGATATTAGAAAAGCATCAGTCTCTTAAACCATTAGACCAATGAACTTCCACTGTTTGATTCGTTTTAAGACGTATAAATACATTTAAAAGAAGTTTATTGTTTATATTTATCAACCATTTTATGGTTTATTTTTTACCATTCCAATCACTCAATCCTCATTTTTGTTACATCAAATATAGAGTCATCACACTTCACAACTAATTTGAAATCATAACGTTTTAGAATCTATCGATGAGATATTTGTGGATTGAAATTGTGAAAGTGAACAAGTCAACGAATATGATCCGAGCCCGATGCAGACAACCAAGTAGGTACTAAATTGACCGAGTGTAGGGTCAAGAAATCTTGCCCGTTCGATTTTTTATCGACGAAGACGAAGACAATCTAACCATTGGATCTGTTTCTCGACGGCTCTTGATCCAATCAAGATTCTGACTTCAAGCCCTTGCATCATCACTCTCGTCATTATTGTTTTTTGTTCTTTTTTCACTTTTAATTTTCTTCAGAAAACGCATAAAACTACGACTGTGCATTTTAGACGACAGAAAGAAAAAAATAGCTCTTGGACGACGGAATAAATAAATTTAGACGATGATACAAGATAAACTCAATAAATTAGCCGTGATTTTGACCCGTCATCCTATCAAATTAGCATCGAATGCATTTTTTTTCTTCATTTCAATAATTATGGATTTAGCACTCGAGTATTTCATTTCCAACTGCTTGAAAAATGTCGAATATCTATCTATGGATATAAAGAACAATGGATTGGTTCCGCTTAAGTTTTTTTTGGTAAAAAATTTTAGAGGAACAATCGGCTTAATTTGTTATTTAGTTATAAATTTTTTTAGAGGAACAATCGGCTTAATTTGTTATTTAGTTAGTTTAAGTCTTTGAATGTTTTCTAGAATAGTGCAGAGTTGTCATCAATTAAATACCATCGTTATTTAATGAAATAAAATACAACGAGTATCTATAACGTAAAAATAAAAAACTGTTGTATATGGATGTTGATCATAGAAGATAGCAGTAGGTTAACACGCTAATTATTTAGAATCCGATCTAGGACAATCCGTCTACAAAATTGGTGTTATACATTAATTACATTTACATGTATGTGGACCTGGTCACCTGGCTATTAGAACCTTATATATGTTGGATCAATATTTGATATATCCCTTAAAATTACAGAAACCTTCGTTGTAATCAAGAGAAAGCGACGCTCAACGACATTTCTTTCCAAGAACTACGTGATAAATATCAAAATAATAAAATTATACATACAAAAGAAAAAGAAAAGAAAATATGATGTTAAAACAATTTAAGACAAAAGATAATGATAAAATGCAAAGGTGGCTTGTTTTTTAAGGATGCTTCGCTTTTTCACCCCCATTACTTTCATAATTTTACAATTCACCCCTAAATCTGCTCATATTTCGTGTGAACGAAGTAATCGGTTTTTATAGCTTTATTGACCAAGTGTCCCTTAACATACATACATGCATGATTTGATCTTTTTTCGCAGGATCACAGGAACTGCATGGCTACACGCAATAGCCTACATGATGAATCATTCGCAAGGTGCAACCATATTTGCTTTATAAAATAAAATTAACTAATGAAAAAGTAGAATTATATGATCAGGCTGTTGAAAGTTGAAAATACACTCAGAGAGATCTAATAATTATATGTGGACTTCGATGAGTGATGTGTATCATGTGTTTATAGGTTTGCTACAAAGGTTTTATTGTTTACCTTCCATATTTATTTTATATGCGGGTTTTAATTTTTTACTTTTTGCTGGAAATCAAAAACAGGTAAATAGTAAACTCGATTCTCGAGAGTTACTTCGATTTCAAGTCAGATTCGACAAAACCTAAAATTATAATCTATAGAGTGCTAGGTCTGTAATGTATAAAGTCAATGTGCAATCGTTAGTACTATATCTTAAGACTCTCTTAGTATGAAGAAAGAAGAGAGTAAGGTTAAAAAAAACAAAGAAGAGAGTATATACGTAATAATAAGTAGAAAAATAAATTTCATAAGAATGGGGGAGTTTTCATGATACTATATGTTAATAATATTTTAGTTGAATGTTTGTTGTTTGTACTATGTATTCCCCATTTCAAGTAAAACGAGACATAAAGTCCCTATAATCGAATGCAAATATAAAGAAGGAAAGTGTGCAGATAGCTCGGTTAGCAGGTTTTCGTTAGGGTTTTTTGGTTTTCGGTTGCAGATAGCTCCAGCTGTAGGTTGGTGTAGACGGTGGAGCAAATCAGGTGGAGAAATAGAGGCGCTGGAATGTTGTTGCAGCTACCGTACAATTGTGGGAGTTGATTCCCTTCGAGATTTTGGTCTGCGGGAATGGTGGTCGGAGGTGACGCTCCGATAGCCCGTCGGATTTCCTTGTCGCCAATTGCCAGTTGATTCATAATACTTCCAGAGATTTTGTTTGTTTTCGGAGAAGCTGTAGGCTCTTCTTCTAGAGATTTAGAGGACGGGCCTTGGGAGAAGGCTCGTGGCAACAACGATGAGAACTCCAACTCTTTAAGTTGCGGAAAAAACAAGATGGTCCATGCTTTTCTTAGCGTGTGATTGATTTTTCCTCTTGATTGGCTTGGTATTTAACTTTCATGTTCTGTAACCGGATTCATTCTCTTTTGCGTTTCTGTTTCAATCTTGTTGTTTTCGTTATTTTCTGTAGTTTTGATTGCTCCTCTTTCTTTGTTGTATCTCCGTATTCTGTAAAAAATCAAAAATGGTATCAAATATAACCTTTTACCAAAAAAAAAAAAAGGAAAGTGTGAACATTCTTTCAACAAGTGAAACTTTTCTAACAGAAAATCGTCAAATTTCACTTTTGTTGTTTATTGCTTGTATTTTTACTATTTTATGTATTATTGTTGTTTATTACTTGTAATTTTACTATGTTATGTATTGTTGTTTATGTAACTTGGTTTAGAAAAAAATAATAAAGATAGATGAAAAAAAAAAGTCCCTATAATCTATCTATGTAAGACCAATGTAAGTACGTAGTATGATACTATAATAAAGTTAATCCTGTATATATTCTGGTATGAGTATATTGTCCATGCAATTATAGGACTATGTTCGAGATATACTGATTCGAATGAGCATGTTACAAATTTCATACAAAAAAAAAACTCAAAGTAATATTTTTTTTTCCGACAAAAAAACTCAAAGTAATATATAAGTATATATATGAATCAATCCTCGCATTCCTGATAAACTTGAATTAAAAGTTCCTTAAAACCTTTTTTTTAAAATGACTTTTGATGGACCAAAAAAGTATCATCTTCATATGAAAGTAAAACTAAAGCATAATGGAGTATGAGTAATCAGATCGTTACTAAATGGTTTTAAGTTAAAATGTAGTCAACTTAACACGGTATCAAAAATAGAAAAAAAATATCGAAAAGCATGGATAAATTTACCGATTTGAAAACTACGAGTGGTTTTCTTTTGTCAAAAACAAATCGCTTAATTTGTTGCATTTTTATTTTATATTGTTTTCACTCAGAATATTTATCAATTTATCAACATTCGAAACTCGAAGCCTAGACTAAATCATCCGAATCGCCTTCAGAAAAAAAAAAGGTGAAGAATTGAATTTTCCTTTAGTATATTTCGTCTTGGTTCACAATGATCTTCCACATCAGTTTCTCTTATAATAATCCAACAATTTATACGAACCGCAACAACCGATACAATTTGTTAAAGTTTGAAAAAACAAATCAGTCAAAGTCTCTGCCCAACAAAGAAGGTTTCTGCATCAATGCCGGTGCTTTCGATCAACACCAAACTCCTCCTCTATCGCCTCCGTGACAACGCACCGTGACGCTTCCATCAACTCAGGGCTAAGCCTAAACATGAGCACACAAAACTCCATCTGATTCAACGCACCGTCTCGATCGAAATCCCCTTCGTCGATCATGCACCGGACATCGTCGTCCGTCAGATCTCCGAGCCCGAGAACCGCCGATGCGTTTCGCCGTAAGCTCTCGAAAGTGATGACTCCTTTGTCTCCATCCATCAGAAGCTCGAAACCTTTGCAGAGCTCTTCGATTAGACCTTCTCCTCCGAGTTTTCCGGCCATCGCCGGGAAGAAATCGTGGAAATTGGGTTCTGGGTTTTGTTTAGGATACACCATTTGAGCTGGGAAAATTGAAATTGAGAGAAATTGATGATTTTGAGAGATGGGTTTTGTTGAAATCGAAATGTGAGTTGATTTTTATATATAAAGGAAGAGAATTTGGGATTTCCTAGAAGGAACATCCATGGAAGCCAACTAAGCTACAGGTAATGGCGAAGGAAGCTCTTTTTTTTTTCTTTTTTGTTTTGGTTTCTTCTTGGAAGCTTGCTTAAGGGTATAAATGTCTTTTTCAATCGGGGATGTGACTGTTCACACGGGAGGTACAGAGTGTGAAAACTGAAAAGCCAAGACAGCTCGAGGGTACATTCGTCTGTTTCTTTTTATGGAAAATAAAAGTTGTGAATTTTCTATGACTTTCTTAGGCAAGTGACATGAGATTCCATTGATCAAGGAAAGTTTTAATTTTTTTTTTTTATTCATCACGCTGAAAATACGCGAGATTTGGATAATTTAGCTTTGTTGTGTGTAGAATTTCATTTTGGAAACACTTAGAGTTATGTTTTCTGTTTTCATTTCGTAGTCTAGAGTTGAAACACCGATCAATTGAGAGAATAGGATTTTGCTTATTGTACATTTGTTTTTTTAAGTTCGATTGGTAACTAAAACAAAACGAAAAAGTAGAAGAGAATAGAGCATTTGATATCATAGTATTTGAATTTTGGTTAAGGAGACACTAACCATATAAATATAAATTTTGGTCAAGCTCTAGACAAATAAGACATCGACTTTTTTGTCTAAACATCATAATTGCAAAAAAACGTTTCATGGATTGCGTACTTGCGTATCTCAGAATGAAAAATGCATTAACCCAAAACAAATCAGACCTTAGGAGAAAACAATAGTTTAGAGGAAAAAACAAACATCTTTATATACCAATTGTTTTCGAGTTTTTCTTGCCTCTTCGCCTTACCCTTTTTTCCTAATATTTTTCTTTGATTGATTAATAATCTCTAGAGAAACAATACCAATCAGTCGATCGCCATCACAGCATAAATGTTACCAGGTAAAGCAAACTGAGACACTGAGTGAGTTATTTTCCATCGACGTAGGTAGGTCGCAAAAGTCTCGAAAATATCACGTTCACAAATTAAGTTCATAAGGATTATTACTTTATTTATTTTGGGTGCGATAATAAATTATTAATCAAGATTTTTGTCGCTTATTGGAAGACATTAGCCTGTTAACATCTTGATTGAAACTTAGATATATGTGGTAGACAGAATATTACACTTGGTCTGCCCGTTCTACTGCATGCCTTATATTTTTATTATTACTCTCTAGAATTATCCAACCAAATCTCTTCCTCATTGGATATAACTATTGCCATTATCCATAATTTACTCAACATCTCCGTCCAATAATGGTTTTTTTTTTCTTTCTTTCCTCAGATTAAAATATAAATCAAACGAATGCATGAATGAACCGGGTTCGTAGAAAGAACACTGAATCTTGATTATTGAATTGGTCAGTTCATCAATTTTTAGTTAATTTTGACCAACAAGATCAAGATTCAAATCAACTAATATCTTGTTGATCAGATCTTTTGTTAGTAAATATTCAATTTATATTCCCCAAGACTTAATTTACACATTAAAAAATAGCATTGACTTGTCATATGCAAATTCTCTTATGATTATCTTATTCGTTCTTGCTACTAACCATAGACTCTTCATGATCAAGAACCGGAAATAACCGGCGCTTTCTAGGAAACGAGAAGGCTCTTAAGATGGAAGTATATTGTAATTACAATTATATACATAGTCGATTTTTTTATAAACGAAATCTGGCATCATCAAGACATGAACTTCTTTATTTTCTCTTTTTTTTTTCTTTCTTTACATATTTTTTTCTATTGTTGACACAATAATAGAGTTTCTTCTGTCGAAACGATTCTAATGTTCTGATATGCGTTAAAATTACTAAAACAAAATTCCTCCAAAGCCTCAAAGACAGGAACCAGACGCTCTTGCAAAGTCATCGATACGTTGTCGTTTAACTCCATCATCACTCTCTCATGCTTTTCCCTTTCTTGCGTCACACTTTCTCTCAAAGACAACAATTCCGGCCCAATCATCATCTCCTCCGTCGGCGTAGAATCACTTGCCGGAAAAACCACCGCCGTTCCCAAAATCTCTTCCGCTTCCTTCGTCTGCCTCTCCAACTCCTTACACAATCTCTCTGTTCTCATCCTTTGTTTCTCTTCCTCTACTTGCTTAAGCCCTAGACCACGAAATCTCGATTCCATTTCTTCAACAACACTCAACAGCTTAGTCTCATCCACATTCTCAATTTCTCTCAACCACTCGCTACAAACCCTAAATATCTTAGGAGCCTCGATCTCTGTTTGGTCGTCCTCCTCCATGATGTTTCGGTTAAGCCACTCGTTCAAGAGCCTAACGAAACCTCTGTGTGCATCGATGTAGCCTCTCAAAGATTCTCTGAATCTTCTTATATTTTCTTCGACCTTGTGCGTCGCTTTCCTCGAGCTCGATCCTTTTTCAACGATGTGAACACAAGACTTGCTTCTCGAGATCGCAAGAAACTGCTTATGGTGACACTTCGCCAAGAATCTCCACATTTCTTTGAATCCATTGATCATCTCAATCACCTGAACAGTAAGCTCCTCGTCTCTTATCGTATGAATTCTCATGGAAACCGATTCAACCGCTCTAACCGAAACATTAACCCTTGATAAATGGAGTTTAACCATAGCTTCTGCCTCGTAAATGTCTCTCGATTCTGCTCCGTTTTGATCAAGACTCTTCAGGATCTTGTACCCTTTGTCATACAAAACCCTAAGCTTTTCTTCGACTGTAACTTCAGCGTAAAGCTTTGTTTCCCACATATAAAGCTTCTCTAATGTCACGGAGAGCGAAACAGCGAGATTCTCTTCGCGTAAACCACGCCTTGACAGCGAATCACGAGTCGAATTCTTGGAACTACCAAGTACCCTTGAAGCAAATCCCTTCAATTGTGACCCTAATGGTTGATGATGAACAACTTTACTCACTTCAAGCAACTCAGAGACTCCACTATAACTCACAGCTTTCTTGCATATACAATTGATCTTTTCTACTACATTCCTTAGATCATTCAAGCCCGAACATGATGTCTCCGAAGAAGAAGACTCATCACAAACTTCTTCATCTGATCTTGTCACTTCAGTAACAACCTCTGGAGTTTTTTCAGTCTCTTGCGCGCAAGCTTCATTAGAATCATTAGCCTCACCTGAAACTTGACCATTACAAGTGTTTGCTTCAACATTACTCTCAACTTCCCCTGAAACGTTACCAATCGAAGAGCTTTCTTTAACATCACACTTCATCTCTCTCTTATCATCATCTTCCCCTCCAAGCTTAGCAACTGAAGAAGATTCTTTAACCTTCTTCTTCTTCTTCTTGGTCTTCTTTTGATTCTTCCTAACAAGACTATCATGATAATCACTATCAGGTTCCAAATCAGGAATCCCTTCTCTCTCCCTAACTTCTCTCCATGCATCACTCTCATCATCCTCATCATCTCTCTGATCCGGTTCAATGAAAAAGCTCTGCGTGTTATCTCCGTAATCGTACAAACCGAATATATCCGGACCCATGAAACGGTTCTGCTGCTGATGACCAATAGAAGAACAGTTCTTGGAATCTTCAACTGGAACACTCAAGAACTCATTCTCCACAAACCCTAAACCTTCACTTGGCTTCTCCATACCCTCTTGAACATTGTTGCTTGACTCGCAAGCTTGACCTCCAGACGCCGGTTTAGGCTGATTCTGATCGTCATTGTTGCTCAACGGACCAGTTTGAGATCGATCACAGACTAAACAATCGGAATCAGAGTCTGAATCAGAGTCTGATCCACAACACTTCAGCTCACTGCTAGACGAATCGTCGTCCGATGAATATGGAATCACGACCAGATCTTTATGCACGAACTGGTTAAGAGCGTTGCTGAAATCTGAGAGAGATCGAAAATAAAGAAGGTGAGATTTCGATAAGTGATAACGAGCATCTCTCACTGCTCTGATCAATTCTTTCCTCTCTTTACACAGATTCAACAATGGAGTGTTGTTATCCCCCTTGGAAGCAACGATACCCATCAAACTCTCCTAAAATCTGATAAACCCTAGCTAATTTTCGATTTCCTCGATTTAGCTATCGATCTTCAATGGATTGATTGAGTTATTGTGCCCTTTTGCGACATCAATTAAAAGTAAAAACCCTATTTTGGCAGATGCTACGACTCATGAATGAACCCTAATTTAGAACTAGCTGCGAATTATTTTTTTGGTAGAGTGGGGCGATATGATTATTTGACATATTGAATCGTGTTAATCCTTTTTTAGTTCTTTTTTTTTTTAAAACGTTTCACAAATACTTTTAAGGAAAGGAAAGAGACGAAATGGAAATTTTAAACAATAAAGGAAAAAAAATTCAATTGTAAATAAGAAAATACAAAAATAGGTTACATAAGGCACGTTACGAATTTACGATTGATAATAGGAGCTAGTGATTGAGCAAAGACTTGATGTTTTATGAAATTTAATTTTGAGTTAAATGGAATCGAGAACTGAATCAAACCAAATCTGTAAATTAATTTGTTTGCTTTTTTATTTGCGCAAATCAAAATGGAATTCAAATTTGAATAGTTAAACAAACATTTGAACTAAAACTTAACTCCTTTAAAAATTAACATGTTTAATTATAACTAGACTATGATTCAACACCAAAACTATACCAAACCATTCATATTAAATTTGATTTTACTTTGGTTATTGAATCAATAGGGAAAAGTAAAACGTCCCTCTTCCGTTAATGACAATAACTTATAGATTCTGTTATAAGGAAAAGAGAAATTTAAATTCAATTTCTGATTTGAGCAAGAACCGTGTTGACAACAAAAAAATATACAGATTTTCGCAAGAACCGATTGAAATACATCCTTTATAAAAACTCTCTTACTCGTGATTTACAGAAATAAGAATGAATGCAGAAAAGCAATACACAAAAAGAATTGTTCCCTGAATTCAGCCTTGGCTCTTGGTTCTAGTTTGTGGCTTTGGTTTGTGATTATGCTTTTGGCTGAGTTCAATGGTGATAGATTGTTCTCAGATTTTTTTCCTCTTGTTTCCCTTTTTTGGCATTTATGTTGTTTCATCTCTTCTCTTTTATGTTTGATGATCTGGTTCTCTATCATTCTTTGTAACAATTCAAGCAGGCGTTATAAAAAATTGAGGTTTGTATGTTGCTTGATAGAAATTTTTTGATTAGTCAGAGAAATTCAAAAATCAAATATATCACAGTTGGTTGAGACTTTGGTTTGTGATTATGTTTGCTTCACCCTGGAGAGTCAGAGGAGGGATGTACGCAATTTAACAACTTAAATTTGACATAATTTGCATTTCTTTAAATAAATCTTTACAAAAATAAAAACTTGGGGAGAAAACATTAAGGAAAAGGAACAATGAAAGAAAGGAGTAATTTGTGAGACATGTGTGTCTGGAACCGAGGCTTCTTCTAACTTGCTCCAAAGTTCTCATCCACACACATTTAAAAATAAAAACAAAGAAAAAACAAAGTAAACCCTGAGATCCTAAACTCCTCCACTCGTCATCTCCTTTAATGTAAAGGCATGTGGCTCACAAATGAAGACATCTCGTGTTCCTTTGAATGATACTTCACACTTCACACCACTAATCTTCGCCACGTAAAAAAATTTCCAAGCATGTTACGTAGGCACAACTTTACCTTTTTTTTCTTTTTTTTAGTTTACACTTTACATATTATTTTCATTCAATTCATTATGAATCCATATCTATATTTTCAACTCTTGGTCATGATTTCGTGATAAGACGTTATTCCGAACACGTTAGATCCACAAAACAAACATGGTGTAATTATGAAGAGAATAAGGAAGATATTTCACTATATTTGTTTTAGTCAGATGCTCCCTCCATAAATTGAATAGATTATCTATATATAATAGTTTATAATAACATATGTTTGCCAAGAAAAAGTTTATAATAACATGTATTAATTTAGATCCATTACTCAGGATATTTCTGACTCTCGTCTTTATGTGATTATAATATTTCGTGATAATTTCATTGAACATAATTAAATTCTTTCCAAACAAACTCAAATTCGACCCCAAATCACTAAGCCCCGTTTTTGTATCTGGATGCTGCATCTAGCTGCAAATGTCCAAATATTGTTCGTTTTTTCAAAAATAAATTTGTGTTCAGATGCAGCATTTAGATGCAAATTGATTAGCATCTCAAAAATCTTAATACTATAGATGCTGAGAAATAGAGAGTTCAGATGCAGCGTTTGCATCTGGTTCATGTAAAAAATGAAAAATCTTGATTTTCCACCAAAATGTTAATTTTTGGTTTTTCACCAAAAACAAAAACTCTCCGTTTCCCGCCAAAGACGAAAAATCTCGGTTTTTCGTCAAAAACGCAAAATCTCGATTTCTCGCCAAAAACGAATACTCTCGGTTTCTTGCCAAAAATGCAAAATTTCGATTTTTCGCCGAAAACAAAAAATCTCGATTTTCCGCCAAAAACAAAAAATGTCAGTTTCTCGCCAAAAACGTAAAATCTCGATTTCTCGCCAAAAAAAGAAAAATCTCAGTTTCTCGACGAAAAACGCAAAAATCTCGATTTTTCACCAAAAGAGCAAAATTTCGATTTTCCGCCAAAAACGAAAAATCTAAGTTTTTCACCAAAAAACTAGGTTTTTCGCCAATAAACAAAATCTCGATTTTCCCCTAAAAGCAAAAACTCTAGGTTTCTCGCCAAAAGCGAAAACTTTCGGTTTCTCACCAAAAACGCAAAATCTCGGTTTTTCGTCAAAAACGCAAAATCTCGATTTCTCGCCAAAAACGAAAAATCTCGATTTTCCGCCAAAACGAAAAACTCTCGCTTTCCCGCGAAAACGCAAATCTTGATTTCCCGCCAAAAACACAAAATCTCGATTTCCCATAAAAAATGAAAAATCTAGGTTTATCGCCAAAAATACAAAATCTCGATTTTCCGCCAAAAACGAAAACTCTCGGTTTCTCACCAAAAACGCAAAATCTTGATTTTCCGCCAAAAACAAAAAACTTTCGCTTTTCCGTCGAAAACGCAAAATCTCGATTTCTCGCCAAAAACGCAAAATCTCGATTTCTCGCTAAAAAAGAAATAATCTCGGTTTCTCGCCAAACGCAAAATTTCAATTTCTCGCCAAAAACGTAAAATCTCGATTTTCCATTAAAAACGAAAACTCTTGGTTTCTCGCCGAAAACATAAAATCTCGATTTCCTGCCAAAAACACAATATCTTTATTTTCCGTCAAAAACTCAAAATCCTAGTAAAAAAAATTCCCATCAAGTATAAAAAATCATGTTTTCTCACAAAAATGCAAAAAAACAAAATTTCATGTATTTTTAAAACTTAATTTGATAAAAATATTATTTATTAAAAAATAATAATTCTTTTTAGTCATTTTATATATTTTGCATCCAACTTTTTTTCTAAATTCACAAACGAACAATTTAGTATCTAGACGTAGCATCTCGATGCAAAACCTAGTTTCAAAAACAAATAATATCTAGATATTGTATCTAAATGCTGATCTAAATGCAAAATCTCGATGCAGCATCTAGATAAAAAAACGAACAACGCCTAAATGAAATCAGGATCTCTCTAAGCAATAACATACCACCCTTGGATATTTACTGTACTGTACTTACTGTACTTACCATTCACTTTACTGTACTTACTGTACTTACCATTCACTTTACTGTACTTACCATTCGCTTGAGCTACGTTTGTGATATATCATCCTATTTTAACAGAATAATCGGTTTTCATGGATCTAACTAACCATGAATAGATATTTTGGAAATTAGTGTCTCTCAAAATTCTTTTATACTTTTAGATAAATCGGTTGACAAACTTTAGGATATTATGAGGCAGTGGCAGACCTACTTGAGATGAAAGAATTTTAGGTGACATCGGTTATATTTGGAAAATTAAAATTATTTCAGTAGTTTGTGGCTATTTTTGTTGAAAAAATTAAATATCGACCTCTTAAAAACGTTTAACACTTATTTATCATCTCATTAATTCAAATTTTTACATTAATTTATTTTAATTGGGTTATAGTCCAAAGTTTAAACTTATTGTATAATTTATTATGATTAATTTATTATTTTCTTATTCTTTTTATTTTTATTTAATGAATAACAAAAGATTTTTTTTATTAAAATATATATTTCATGAAAAATATATGTTCTATAATTAAAATACTCTATCTCAACAAAACCAAAAATTATTTTTAAAAATAGTGTACAAATAATTTTTTTCTCTTTTAAATTTTTAGGCTAGTTTTGGTTTCATCAGTTGTTTATATGATTCTGGTAAAAAAAAATTTCTGGATCCACCACTAATATAACGTTAAGTAAAATTGTTCATCGCAAATAAGTTGGTACCATAGATATTCCCAAACACTCTTTTTAATCTGACTGGGATAGTTACACGGTTTCACATCTTTTACATTTTCCTGATTCATGCATATAATATATATCAAATATTAAGCAATGAAGTGAAATCAAATTTGTGGTTGGATTTTAGTTTTAAACTTTTTTAATATAGAAAAGACATTGCTTAGGGTATATGGAAGATATGGAACGAGAAAGAGTGATTGATGAATTAGGTTCTTCTTATTCAGATGACTATTTAAAAGTTAAAACACCAAACATCTATCAAGTTGCAAATAGGTTTATTTATGGCCATGGGCACCAAAAACTTCCCTAAAGCAAAATGCATTTTTTAAATCATAATAATAGGTTGATTTTAGGGTCATCATAATGATCCTATCGTCAGCCAGACAATATAAAGATATTAAATCTACTACTTTAATCTTTTCAAAACAAATCGAAAACCTTATTCACACAAATGCTTGGACCAGGGCGAGAGGGGAAAATAAAAAATAAAAATTAGTGGACCCCAGTAAACGTGTATTTTGGTCCAGACAAACTCTTTTTTGGTCCGGACAAATCCCAGGTGGGATCACGTGGCTATGAGTCTCTTTGAGAACCTGATTCGTCCACGTAGGACAATTCAGAATCTTTCTCTCCTCTTTGCGGGGCTGAGATCTCGCCACGTCACCGACTAAAAAATCTACCTCAAAAAATATCTGTTGAAGCAAAACAACGAATCATACATCGAAACGTACGATGGGTCACCATAGGGCCTTGTCCCCGTACGTGGTTTCAGGACCAAGCAAATAAAAAAAGGTTTCTTAATACTATTTTTTATATATTTCTCCTAAATTTAAGAATTCAAGGATAATGCTCAGCCGCAAAGCCTAATAATTTTCAAACAAAAAAAACACATTAGTTATCCACAAATTATCCACCATAAGTTTACAAGTTTGAACAAATCCTTAATTTTAGGTTAAATAATTAAAAAAGTAGTTACTCCTTGCCTAGTGGTTTTCAGATATGAGTGTTAGACAATATAATAAAATATGCGAAAAATCGAAATCTTCAGTTGTGTATAGAAACTAAAAAGACAAAAATACCCTCAAAGAATTTTAAATCACAGAAAACTCGCCACGAAATTCTCAAATACAATTTTGCTCCTTTATTTCTGTCCGCAGAAGAAACTAGAAGAGAGAGAGAGAGAGAAAGAGAGATTAAGGATCAAACTCTTAAGAAGCAACAAAGTATTGATTTTTACAGATAGAGAAGAGAGAGAGAAAGGATCAAACTCTTTAGAAGCAAAAAAGTATTGATTTTTACAGATAGAGAAGATGGAGAAGAAGAAGTGTGAGCTGTGTAGTGGTGTAGCGAGAATGTTCTGTGAGTCAGACCAGGCGAGTTTATGCTGGGACTGCGACGGTAAAGTTCACGGAGCTAACTTTCTGGTGGCTAAGCACACGCGCTGCCTTCTTTGTAGCGCGTGTCAATCTCCTACGCCTTGGAAAGCCTCCGGTCTTCGTCTCGGTCCAACTGTTTCCATCTGCGAATCCTGTGTAGCTCGTAAGAATCATCGCAAGAATATGAGCCAAGAGATCAATAATCGCGAAGAAGACGGCGCAGAATCTTACGACGACGACGAGGAAGATGAGGAAAGCGATGAAGAAGAAGAAGAGGAAGAAGAGGAAGAAGAAGCGGAGAATCAGGTGGTGCCATTGGATGCGGCGGCGGTGAAACAATCTCCGGTGGTGAGTTCATCGTCTTCGGTTAGCAGCGGCGAGGAAGCATTTTCCGGCGACGGAGCTTTGGTGGTGAAAAGAAAGAGACTGGATTTGGATCTTAACTGTTCCTATGTAAGAATCTCTCTCTCTCTCTTTAAGTTTCATAGTTAAATCAAGAAACTTTGGAAACTTGAATTAATTGCTTCAATTTTTTGAAAAAAATGTAGGAGGAATCAAATGTTTGTCGACCAATGAAGCGAATCCCCAAGAATGAAACCTCGTCAGGATCAAGGGCTACGATGAACTCATTGCAAGGAGAGAGAAAATCAAACGGCTGTGATACATCGTCATCATCATCTTCTCGGGTTTTTGCAACCGCCAACAAAAGCAGAGATCTCAGCCGTTGATGATTCCTCAGCTTTAGTCGATTAGGTTAATCCCCACCGTTCATGACTAACAACAAGACCTCTTTTTAGTGAGTTGAGTTAGTTTTTTTAATGCTTAGTTTGCTTACATTTAAAAAAACAACCAAATGTATTCGTTGAACTTTTTTGGTTAGCTGTTGAAGCTTTTGTATTATTACTACCTATCTATAACTATGTTGATTTTATTCGTTTAAGCTTATTATGTTATCAATAAAACCAGAGCAGGGCCTGGAACATGAGATATTATGTAGTTCCACTACCATTATTAGAAGGGTTATCAATCAAAACCAACATGAAATATTGTGTGATGTTGATTGGTGACAGATGAAGAAGAGTACATAACATATGAATGGTCGTTAGCTTTGTTAACTGAGACCACTGAAAAAGAAGGAACAAAATTGTGGAGACAAGAAAGATATTAAATTCCATTGGGTCCTCCTTTATTTTTTTTCTTTTTGGTTTTTTGGTATTTGATTTGTCAAGAGCGTTTGAGCCTGTCAGTCTTTATTTGTAAAAAGTGTATGAAACTAAAAAAAGAAAAATGATTCTCTATTGATTCAAAATGTATTTATATTAATTAATATAGATTTTTACTTCCCAATCTTTTCGTTTAGGTGGTTTTGTTACTTGTTAGGAAATGGGAGACCAAGGAGGGTGTATTGAGCTTAATATTTGGAGTAAACTGATTTTAATTATATTTTGATGATTTTACAGGATTTATTATAATTTGGTTTAAAATTCTTTGAAACCTCTAAAACTATAATTTTTGTATTTTTGTATTTTTAACTAAGAAATCCTCTAAAATCCTTTAAAAAATCATTAGAATCTTAATACTTAAATTCTTTCCAATAATAATATATTTTTAAAAATATTTATATATTTAATATTCAATAATACTGGATCTTAGAAAACTTTTTAAATTTATTTATAATGCTTAATCCAATAGAGTAGACCCCCAAATGTTTGTTACTTCGTACGCTAAATCTATTATATTAAAGCAGAAGCACATTTAGTACTTGCTTCCAAACATTCCCAAATTTTTTTAAAAAATATTTTGAGAAACAGTTTTAAAATTATCTTAAATTATTGTAATATTATTTAAAAACGTATTTTTTTTTTCTATAAAAAAAATTCAAAAATTAGATATGAATTTAGATAACTAAAGATTTCCTTAAATATATGTCATATTTAATTTAAAATTCAAACTATTTTTGTAATTAAATTTAATTCTAAAAAGTGATATTAATTTAAATTATTTTATACTTCTTTAATTATAGATCAGATTTAATTTAACATTTGAAAATTTAAATAATATTTTATAAAAACAAATATGATTAAAAGAATACCTTATTGTATTTTTTAATCATATTCAATCAGAATAAAATTTCACATATTAAAAACTAATAAATATTAATATTATATGGTAATTTGATGGGGTGGATTAGTTTTTTTTTTATAATTGCAGTCTTATATTCAAAACATGCAAGATATTAAGATAAATATTATATCAAAATTAGTAAATAATTATATTATATAGTAATATGACAGACGGATTAGAATTATGGTTTAGTAACTACAGTTTTTCCGGATTAATAGAATGAGTGAGTTAAAAATATATTTTTATAATAATGATCTTTTTTCGATTAATAGAATGATCGGGTTAGAATTATGTTTTCATGATCAGGGTCATAATATAGTAGAAAAAATTAAAAAATAAATTATATCTGAATACAAAAATAAATCTTTGTCATTTATTAAAAAATTATATCTATAAAGAAAACATAAATAATATTATAAATTTTGATTTAAAAAAATTTCCGTGCGAATAGTAAAATCTAATTATAAAATTAAATAACAAAACAAAATTAATTCATGGTCAGTTAGAGATGTGGACGGCGTCGGTTTACCAAGCCATTTTCTTTATTTAAATTAATTTATTGAAAACACTGAAAAGCTATTTTATTATTTTGAAATTAATTAATGAAAATATGTGGTTCTCACTGCTTCTCTTGCCAAAGATGGATCATTCAAGCCGGCTTCAAAATAGTGTAGATATTTATTTCAAGATTAAGATTGAAGTATATATATACTGCAAGTTAACTTTTACTGAAGAAATTTTTCACTAAAAACCTCCAAATTTCCACTTAAACTTCGTCCCAACAGTTTGATTTGTGGACTCTGATAACATAAGTGTTTTTATGCATCTAATGAAGTGGGGACTTGTGTTCTCTAACTTGTTCATCAACTTGAAAAGTTGACCCTGAAAGAGATAATTAATCATGACAGATGGCAGATGCAATGTGAGTTAAGGAAGACTGTCACTGAAAACAAAAATAATGCATAATTCAAGCCTCCTTACCCTAAACTTCGTCCCAACAGTTTGATCTGTGGAGTCTGATAACATAAGCGGCTTCTGAGATTTGTCACGCATTTTAGTAGAAAACAGTTTCAGCAACTGGCAGTCGCATGATGACAAAAGATGGATAAGATCAGCAGGCAGCGGATCCCTGTTCTTTTCCAAAAACCCATTTGTATCATAGAGAACCTGTAACAGAAATCATCATTTAAAGAAAAACCAACCATAAGTACAAGAAAAGCTGCACATAACCAGATCCATGTATGAACCTATTCAGTATGCAGAGTCCGGTTTTTTGAACTAAGGGCATCAACTGACCTCTCCGGCATAATGATTAACTCTGAAGGCTCGACCTCTCTCTCCTTTGAAGCAAGAGTTGGTCTTCAAGTGTTGCTTGAGGTCAGTGTTGTGTTTAGATCTGCCGTGGCTTTAGGCGAACTAAAAAAAATGTGACCCTTATAAAAGATTAGAATAAAAATATTATCTCAAACATACAGAAACGTAATAATAATAATTGAAACTATAAAAATATTATTTCAAACATATTGACCGATGTCAATGAGTTTAACCACCAATCAAACAATTTTGTGAAGTGTAATCGAAAATCGACTGACAATCTGATTTAGATTAGCTACTAAAACCGGATTTTTAAAACCCTAGATAAAATATAAAAAACTAATAAAAATTTTGCGAATTTGTAGTTAAAACCGATAGCTCCGATCAAACCCAAACTTTGTTTTGAACGTAGATTTTTAAGCTCAAAAAGATTCATAATGATGTTGCTATTTATTGAAGAAAAATTATATACCTCCTCTTTTAGAATATCGATGTGGGATAACTTTTTTAATAATGTTTATTTCAATTGGTTAAATTTCCTTTTTTATTTATCTTTTTTATTTATGAATATCTATAAAAATAAATATTAATAACAATAATACTAGTATATGAACTTTTCTCTAAACAAGAACTCAATAATATTGATCTCATTAATTAACTATATATATATGAACCTAATTAATAAAATTGTAGCCCTAAATATTTTTTAATTTTTGGTGGCCTTAGGCTAATGCCTAACTCCCAACACATAATGCACGGCTCTGCTTGAGCTTGTTGTTGGCAAAGGTCAAGCCTTAATAAAACTTTACTTTTCGACTTTTCGTTATAAATATCAATAACCACGTTTTTTCTATATTATAAAATCCAGGTTTATACTCTATCATATACCACGATAACGTTTACTACCCACCTCTATGTTTAATTCTAAATGCTATTTTAAAGAAAAATCATCTCCAACCTAATTTTATTTTTTGCCTCTAAAATAAAAAAATACTATTTTTTCCTCTATATATAGAGGAACTCTATTTCTTATTCTATAATAGATTTGAACTTTTTTATTTATAAAATGATCCTTTACGTTTCAAATCTTTTTATTTATAGCTAAAACTAATAATATAAATGATATAAATTCAAATTTAACAATAAAACTTAACAAAGTTAATTTCATATATATTATACCTCAAAGAAAAAGTCAACATTTGATAAAAAAATTATACTTTTATTCATTTTGACAAAAATAGATCAGTGATTAAATACAATAGTGACAAGATAAAAATATAGTAATAGTGATTTTAAACAAAATTTACTATGTTTTTTTCTTTTTATTTGAGGTAATAAATTTTAATTATCATAATGTGTGAAAATTTTTCAAAAAAATAAAACAAATGGGATTAAATTGTAATTTTTTACAAATAGAAGGTGTTAATAATAAAATAAAATATAATATATTTAAAATATTATACTTTTAGAGTTAAAAATAGAGGAATACATTAGAGAGAAATCCACCTCTATTATAGAGTTCCTCTATTTTAGAGTAAAAATAGAAGAATACATTGAAGATGGTTTTACATAAGATTTTATTATTAAGATGCATTTTAATTTGTTAGCACAATTTCATCATTAATTAACACAATATACGGAATAATGAGCAAAAAATTTGCAAGAAATGAAAATAAGTCTAGCACATCATCTAATTTAGCATAAGATAAAAATTGATTCAATGGTAGTATAGACATGGTTAATTATGATAAGTGATAACAATAAAGATATGGTAGTTTCAATAAAAATTTTGATGATTAACTCTCAAGGCTCGAGTTGGTCTTCAAGTGTTGCTTGAGCTTGTTGGCAAAGGTCAAACCTTAATAAAATCTTACTTTTTGACTTTTCGTTATAAATATCAATAACACGTTTTTTCTATATTATAAAATCCAGGTTTAGACTCTATCATATACTATAATAACGTTTGCTCATTAGGGCATCTCTAACCCACCTTTATTTTTAACTCTAAATGCTGTTTTAGAAAAAAATCATCTCCAACCCAACTTTATTTTTGCCTTTAAAATAGAAAAATACTATTTTTTGCTCTATATATAGAGGAACTTTATTTCTTATTCTATAATAAAGTTAAACTTTTTTATTTATAAAATGATCCTTTAAGTTTCAAATCTTTTTATTTATAGCTAAAACAAATAATATAAATGATATAAATTTAAATTTAACAATAAAACTTAACAAAGTTAATTTCATATATATTATACCTCAAAGAAAAAGTCAACATTTGATAAAACATTATACTTTTATTCATTTTGACAAAATAGACTAGTGATTAAATACAATAATGACAAGATAAAAATATAGTAATAGTGATTTTAAAAAAATTTCACTATGTTTTTTCCTTTTTATTTGAGGTAATAAATTTTAATTATCATAATGTGTGAAAATTTTGCAAAAAATAAAACAAATGAGATTAAATTATAATTTTTTTACAAATAGAGGTGTTAATAATTGAATAAAAATATAATATATTTAAAATATTTTATTTTTAGAATTAAAAATAAAGGAATATATTGGAGAGAAACCCACATCTATTATAAAGTTCCTTTGTTTTAGAGTAAAAAAATAGAGGAATACATTGGAAATGGTCTTCCGTAATGATTCTATTATTAAGATGCATTTTAATTTGTTAGCACAATTTCATCATTAATTAACACAATATACGGAAAATATGAGCAAAAAATTGCAATAAATGAAAATAAGTCTAGCACATCATCTAATTTAGCATAAGATAAAAATTTATTCAATGGTAGTATAGACATGGTTAATTATGATAAGTGATAACAATAAAGATATGGTAGTTTCAATATAAAGTTTTAGATTCAATGGAGAAGAATGGCATCAACTCTATCTACACACGTTAAAGAAAGGAGACCTAATAACTAAGCAAGTCTTACAAACTATATAATTTACATAAGGAATAGATGACATATCTGTTTCTTTGGTTGTTACATTTTGTTTCATTTCACACTTTCTAAAATCCACCTTTGAGATAAACTTCAATCCTTAACATTTATCTATAATCCAAGAAGCCAAACCAAAACCATATACGGATATACCAGTCATATTTTGATGATTTTAGACAGATCTAATCTAAATGGACTTAACATTCACTCTCACACAACAACAGGACAAACCTAAACGGGTAAACCAACAGTCTTTTATTGATGTTTGTCATCATAATTTTTTTTTCTTTCTAAAAGAGAAAACAAATCAATAATCATACAAAGTTCTTCATGTGTAATTGAGAAACCACTACATGGAGAAACAAGAGATTCCAAACAACCCTGAGAAATTCCTAAACATCGTGATAGCTAAAGATGGATAGAACACACAAACACTCCTCTGACCATTCCGCTACAGCTCCTACTTGATTTGTGTACCTTTTCAATTCCAAAAACAAAGAATCGAAAGAAAATCAGCAAATATATGTACTAATGTTTTGATTAATGTGAGTTTTGTTTGTTTCAATCTTTACCTGGATGCTGTAAAGAGTGCGAACCTGATCAGATCCCTGGAAGCGTTACTCATCTGTGATAGAGACACAGGATAATGAGGAACAAGACATTTTTATTTCGTCTTTATATCATATAACCCTTTTTCCACAAAACCCATTTCAAGTTTTGAAGATACACAAAAACAGAGAAACACTGAACTAATAAAGCAGAAGCAAATGGATCCTTCAGCCTTTTTTTTACCATATCATATTATTCATTAAGATTCCTCCTACCAAACTCACAGGTAGCTTCAATCTCATAACATACTCTAAGTGACTAGAGAAATCACAACACTGAGTATTGAACCTAATCAAAATAGCAACCGAACATCCATTGAAACAAAGGCAGAGCTTTTCAATAATTTGAATAAATTCCTGACCTTTGATGTGTTCATGATGAGCAAGGGGCTTAGTAGCTTCAATCTCATAACATACTATAATGCTAAATGTTCTACGATTAACACCAATGATTGTCTTACTGACATATTCAAGTGCTAGAGAAATCACAACACTGAGTACTGATCCTAATTTAACATAGCAACCGAACATCCATTGAAACAAAGGCAGAGCCTTTTTAATTTATTTGAATAAATTCCTTACCTTTGATGTGTTCATGGTGAGCAACGGGCTTAGCAGCCTCAACAAGGTCATCATCATCATCCACACCACTTTTGACGGTAACAACAGGCACAGGCCCGTCACGATCATCAGGATATCTAACCACAACTACAGGACAAACACAGTGGTGAACACAGTAATCACTAACCGAGCCAAGCTTCCCATCACTTCCACTCTTCTTCTCAGCACCAAAACCTCTGCTTCCCATAATCACAGCACTGAGACCAAGCCTCTCGATCTCAAGACACAACCTTTCCCTCATGTCGTGGTCCTTGACTATATGGATCTTGTAAGGAAACCCACTTTCCTTCAAGGGCTTGGCGAGATCGGCGACTTTGGATGAAGTGAAGGCATCGAAATCCTCCTGGCTAGGCTGCTGAGATTGAGCGGATGGGTCTTCAAGGGTTTTGAGAGGGAGAGGTCCCCAATCGGCGCCGAAGAGGACGGAGGTAGGTGAAACGTGGAGAAGAACAACGGCGTCTCCGGGACGGATGTAGTGATCAACGGCCCAACGGACGGCGAAAGCGCTCTCGTCGGAAAGATCGACGGCGACTCCGATCTTACGGCGAGCTCCGGCGGTGGGAGTAGGGGTTGCGGCGGAGGAGGGAGTGGAAGAGGAGTGGTGGTGGTGAGAGTGACGAGGTGAAGGAGGGTGATGGATCTTGATGTTGGGAAGCTGAGGATGATCGGAATCTTGATTCATGATGAAGAAGGAAAAGCTTGTTTTCTCGGTTTTTTTTGTTTTTGTTTTGTGCGTTTTATTTTCCTTCCTCGAATTCGTTTCTGGTTAATTGTATATTTGTGTATATTTTTTTTTATTTAAAAACATAAAGTCACTAGGTGCAATCAAATATTGACATATGGCAAGTTGATCATTAACAACAACAACAATTTCTTAGTAGATTTATATACCTTTTGGTTCGAGCATTTACCTTTGACCAAAATTTATGAAGTTCGAGCTAAATGCATCTCCAAAAACAACCTCAAATCTTCAAATATAAGGTTTTATTCAATCCAAAGGCAACATTAGAACCTCAAATTTTAAGGTTTTGAACAATAAAACCTTATATTTGAGGTTTCACTGTTCAAAACCTCAAATTTGAGATTCCAGCTTTTTACTTGCATTTTAGTCCTTATAATTATATATATCATAAATAATTACTTTATTTTTTTATGTTTATTATGAATATTTTACATTTATCTTTATAAATTTTATATTTTCATATAAAATAAAATTAAAAATTGAAATTAAAAACTAAAATTGATCATATTTGAAAGCATTATGAAAATAGTTTTGTTGAATAATTTGGTGAAAATAATCATTTATAATTTAGTTTGTGTGTTTTAATTATTATGTTTCTGTAATTTTATCTTATAATGTAATGTTTCTGTAGTTTTTTGATATTTTTTATGTATGTTTTCGATTATTTATAAAGTTATATAATTTTTATCAATAATAATTAAAATTAAAGAATATAGTGTAATATTTTAAATTTTATGAGATTAGATTTGAAGTTTTGCCTTTGGAAACAAACACTATCAAACCTCAATTTTGAGGTTTAGCCAACCTCAAATTTGAAGTTGCCTTTGGAGATACCTTACAGGGACTATCTTTTGTTTACTTCATAGTCGTTGATACTATCATTTCTAACCACCTTTTTTTTGTATTTTTCTTCTTCTTTTAAATGTGTTTTGCGAAATGCAGTTTGGACTGTAATAAGGAAATGAAACTTAAGAAGTCACATGAAGAAGAATGAAAATGTGGGAATCTCAAGTTGAGACGATTTAACGGATGAAATAGAAAGAAAATAAGACAAACATCGTTAGAAGAGAGAGAGAAATAAATGCAGATCAGAATTTAAAAAATGAATCGTGTTTACATTATAGGTTTTTGTCGAATACTAGATCTATCAGAATCTTGATTCATGAATCTTGATTCATGATCGGAATTACTCGGAAAGTTACGATTCCCGCTTCGGAATCAGAATCGGAATCGGAATCACACGGAATCGTTGAAGAATCACGATTCCAAAATTTTACCGTTTGGAAACATTGAGGAATCATTCAATTCCAAGTTTGAATCGTGTTCATCATGGTTGAAAGCGTTGCTACAAACTTTGATTAAAATTATAGAAGAAAAAGATGACATGTCATTACAATTTTGTTAGACTTAATATATTTTAAGCCCATTAAGCCATTATTATCGTTTTTATCATTATTTAATTAAACTAATTATTTGTTTAATATATTTCAAGCTCATTAAGCCATACACTTTCAACACGTACCCGTTTCCTAAAATTTTTGAAAAATTCGCTTCCTTGCTTCCAAACGCTTCCGGTTCCGCGGTTCCGCTTTCGATTCCATGCAGCTTAGTTTATTGTACCTCCGATTCAATGTTGCTGATTGAAATAATATTTTCATTATTCGATAGATTATTAACTTTAATGAATCAGAGATTGTAAAGATTAATGAAACTACATCCTATTTTGTCAATTTATTTTCAGTCCTGATTTCACTCTTATAATCCTAGATATTTAAAACCATTTTATGAAGATTTCATTCGTCCCTTTATGTAGATGATTGATGTGCCAAAGATCAAAGCTTTTGAGGTTTTTTGATAAGCTCTAATTCACCTAGAAAATAACCCTCAACCACTAATGGTGTCCCAGAGACAATCAGACAAGTGCTTGAAAAGATATTCTGAAGAAATGTTGAGGTGGAGTATATCTCACTCGACAGAGGCTCAACAGAAGAACATACTAAGAGGTTTTCCTTCTTGTTGTAAATTACTAAGACATTTATGTCGAGATCAACATGATAGCCAATAGTAAAACATCTCAAATATTCTGTTGTAACCCAATCTCCTTCTTCCTTAGGTTTGCCACTGTTAGTTAAAAAAATTTCATCAAAAAGAAAGAAAACAAGAAATTCTCAACATTTTTTTATGAGTCTTACTTTGTAGTGCTCGTAGGGAGGAGAAGCTGATGCCAATAACAGAAGAGAAGCTAGGCAGAAGGTCAATGATTTACACTTTTTTGGGTCTTGTGGTGAGGCAATTCGATCCTTGTTTTGAAAAAGGCGGAGCAATGTAATTCATGCACATCAAACTAAAATCTAAGACACTAGGTGCTCCGTTAGCTCATTTTCTCTTAACTGTTTTTTACAATCCTCAGACTTTGACAATAGAATCCCCGATCAGTCCATTATATGCAAAGACTATTTCCAGAGTCTCTACTCTTAAGTGCTTGTAGAATATGCCAGCGCAATGATGTTACTCGAGTTGGCGTGGTTTTTGTCTTTGGCTTCAACAACACCGTCAAGTTTCTCGAGAAGCATTGGGCTGATCTAGCACGTGATATCAGGTCCAATACCCTTAATGCCAAGATAAGAGATCCTTGGGTGCATGAGGCTGCCAGGGAGGCTATTTAATCGGATATAGAGTTTGCGTATTTGACTGAAAAAATGGACGGTGGACTCTTGGGTAAGGATAATCAAGAGAATATAGCCAAAACAATCTAAGTATAATATAGTTAAGTGATTGATAAATCATTCTTACGTAGGACAAATAGACTTTAGAGATCAAGCCTGGATCAAGAGAAATCTCTGATCAAGGAAAATAACCCGTCAATATTGTAATCCAAAGGTGCAGATCAATCTATTACTCATTATATTAAGTTACAGTACATATTTCAGCGGTCCCTATTCCCTAGTGTAAATACTTTTTATAACTACAAATCAAATCATTTGCAGATATAATAACTAGGTGGGGTGGGGTGGGGTGGGGGGGGGAATGCTAACCGTAAAACAGTATGGTGTGTGTCTACAATAAAACCAAATTGAAATAATTTCTATTTCGATTTTAATTACGGTTTGGTTTGACACAGTTTTGATTTGGACGTTGAATGTGGTAGGCAATTTTGACAACGAAACATTGTCAAAATTAACCAAGAATAACAAGATTTTATACATCCCATGTGTTCACAATCATGATGCAATGCTCGTATGGATAATGATCATGAACTCTTCAACCCTAATTTTTGGGAAGGTATATAACTTTTTGATCGCTTGAATCCTTCTCTAATTGACTAATTATTCAATTTATGTTATAAAATATAGGATAAAAAATATAATTGAGTACTATATAGTAAATATTAGATGTTATTTTTATGCAAAATATAAAGAATATGAACTATTTGCATAATTATATATAATAAACTTAACCTTTGCTAAAATCGGTTTCCAGTGGTATATCAGTTGACTGTTAGTCATAGTTTTAGCGGTTTAAATGATTAGATAAAGTGTGACGACTAATCAAAATCTTATGTACAAAATTTGTGTTATTAGATGAAACTAAAACGACTTAAAAATGTTTCATCTAGTAGCTAGTGGTAGGTATTAGTTCTTACGTAATCATCCATAATAATATTGTTTCATCTAATTGATAGTAACCTCTAGTTTTCTCTTTTTTTCTTCTAAGAAATGACAAGCAATACCAAATTATTTATTTTTTCACTATAATTCATCTAGTAGTGTCTTACCTTGTGATGATTTCAATAAAAACTCATGATTGTTATCTGAATTGGGATCAATTGTTTTTAAGGCAACTGTATAAGAGTGTATATACCACAAGAAATACTGAATGACAAAAACGATCTTATCTAAAGAAACAAAACAATATTATCTAAAAATAAGAGTCAAAATTGTTAAACTATGAAAATCTGGTTAGTGAGTTAGAAACTCTGTTTTTCTTTGTTTTTATTATTATTATTACATTGGTTCCTTAGTTATTTGTTACTAATTAGCCCCACCATCGGTTATAAATCAATTTAAAAAAGTGTTAATAGTTAATTCGGATTTATGTTTTTAAGGAGAAACTAAGATAATCATAGATGATAATATATATTTTACAATAGTTGGAAAAAAGACCAAATACAAAAATATTCATGGCCAAACTATTTTTTCCAACGATTAGCTAGTAAAACATATATACTGGATTATCTGATTCCATTAATTTTTTTTCACTTAAGTACGTTAAGTATTTTGAAATTATAAATTTTTCAAAGTATAATTTTTTTTAAGTAGAGAGGCGGACGTGAAAGCTTAATTAGCGGATGTAAACAAATAGGCAAAAACACTATTTGCTAGAGCATTTTTTTTCCTTCCAATTAAACATATAATGACGGATTATAGAATTTTCATTAAAAGAAAGAAAAGAAATTGGACCCGAGTAATTAATTAATTATATCATATTTACTTTTATTTATGTATATAGTTCTTAAACATACTACGTGTATAGTTCTTTAATAAGGTATAGTTCTTCTGAAGTATAATCATTGAAACATAAGAACAAGAATAATTCTATAATTTGAACTCAATATTCTTGGATTCTCTCTCTGAGTTTGAGAAGTACAAGCTCTTTTTCTTAATTCTTTCTCGTGTGTCTGCAAAAAGTAATTTCTCTCTTCCTAAAAGGATCACCATATACGAGAAGTGAGGGACAAAAAAAAACAACTACTAGCCAGGAGAGAAAAACAGTTATTGAGTTTGATTTATAAGACATATGAAAAGATCGGGTTTTAAAAACACCCATAATTTTTTTTTCTTTTTAACCACCCATTATGTCTGGTTTTTTTTTTCTTAAAAATGTTTGCAATGGTAATTATAAGCTAAATATCTACTCTAACCTCTGTTCACATATTATATTTGAAAGAATAAACACAAGAGAGAGAAATAGACTATTTGTACCCGATCATTTTTAAATGTGTCTCTGCGTTTAAGACGGTCTCTATTTTCAGATATGTGTTTATGGATAATGATCGACGAACTTTTCGACCTTAATTTTTAGGAAGGTATATAACTTTTTGATTGCTTGGATCCTTCTCTAATTTACTAATTATTGAATTTATGTTAGAAAATATAGGATAAAAAAATATAATTGAGTACTACTATATATTATATGTTATTTTTATGCAAAATATAAAGAGTAGGAACTATTTGCATATAATTATATATAATAAACTTAACCTTTGCTAAAATCGGTTTCCAGTGGTGTGTTATTTTAATCAGTTGACCTTTAATAATAGATTTAGCGGTTTAAATGATTAGATAAAGTGTGACAACTAATCAAAATCTTATGTGCAAAATTTGTGTTATTAGATGAAGATAAAACGGCCTAAAATTGTTTCATCTAGTAGCTAGTAGTAGGTATTAGTTTTTACGTAATCATCCTTAATAATATTGTTTCATCTTATTGATAGTAACTTTTAGTTTTATCTTTTTTTCTTCTAAAAAATGTCAAAGCAAGACCAAAATATTTTTTTTTTCACTATAATTCATCTAGTAGTAGTCTTTAGTCTTACTTTGTGATGATTTCAATAAAAACTCATGATTGTTATCTGAATTGGGATCAATTGTTTTTAAGGCAATTGTACAAGAGTAAGAGATACTGAATGACAAAAACGATGTTATCAAAAGAAACAAAACGATATTATCTAAAAATAAGAGTCAAAATTGTTAGCTATGAAAATCTGGTTAGTGAGTTAGAAACTCTGTTTTTTTTTTAATTACATTGGTTTTTAGTTATTTGTTACTAATTAGCCCCACCATCGGTTATAAATCAATTTTAAAAAGTGTTAATATTTAATTCGAATTTATGTTTGGCTTCCATCGGCGAAGGATCATGTGTGGAATTAACCGTTCTATAAGAACATGTCAATGATGTCATCAGCCTGGAATATGAGTGATGATAAGCTACCATTTTGTTATGAGTTAAGACTACTATTAGTGTTCCATTATTAAATGAAGTATTTGTTGACTATTAGTCTATGAGCAATCCTTTCATTAGGCACCAATATTGGTCTATCCAAGGCGGACTTGATGGTGGGGATGTTGTGATGGGCTTAGGTGATAAATCAATCACTGTTAGTTTTCGGGAAAACAAAATAAATGAATAAAGACGAGAAAGCATGCGAAGGAATTAGGAGGTTTAAACTTTAAACGACCTTTATTGTGTTTTTTCAAAATATAAGATTATAAATAAGTAAGGAATAGCAACAAGTGGACGTGCCGGAGTGGTTATCGGGCATGACTAGAAATCATGTGGGCTTTGCCCGCGCAGGTTCGAATCCTGCCGTTCACGTTTTATTATTTTCTCGCTGGATTAATGTTGTCTATTCTCAGCCTTCTATGGGTCTATGTCAACCTACACAGTAATTAGCTAATTATAGTTGCGTGGCATGTCTAACTTATGGCATCTCGATTACTGAATTTTAATTTCTCTTGTATTTATGGAAATCAAGTTTGTATATTTTTGTATGCTCTGATGTAATGTAACGCTCATCGATTACATAGCCCAACATAAAAAACAATGATTTAACTATCGATATATGGGTGGACATAACTAAAACAATTTCTAACTTAGCTCAACATCAAATCATACATTAATTTATATAAATATTAATAGAGATCATGACTCATGAGCAACAAAAAATAATACCCCAAATACAAAAAAATAATATCAATTTTTTTGGGGAAAGTCCCTTGTAAATTTAAAACAAACATTTTTCTATATCTCTTAAAGATGCTTTTTGAAAAAAAAATCTAATTAAATAATATGTTCACATGAATTACATATATATATATATATATATCTATATATTAGTATTAGTTAGCAGACTTAATATATCGTAGTCGATTGATTCAGTCATTAATATATATGGGAAATCATTTTCCACTTCTTTAACAAAAAGTAATACTATAATATAATCAAAGTGTTAAGATATTGAATGGAGTAGTGTTCAGTTAAAAGGGTCAACTTTCGGAGTATCATTTATTTTTAAATGATTGAAACATCAAGATCAAAGTTTAATGGAAAAAATCCACCTTAAAATTTATTTAAAATTGACATTATTTCTCCGACATTACTGTAATACACAAAAAATGTGTTATATAGTCTAGTATTTTCTTTTAAAATGTTTTAGTACGATCAAGATAAGCACGACGTAAACCAAAAGATTGGAAACTTCTTTTTGGCGACGAATAAAGAAAAAGAGACGGTCATTAATTAAGAATGATCCAAGAACAGAATGATCACTGATCGTCCATAATTTAACTTTAAAGAGAAGTTTAACTCCATAGTTCTAGCTATGATTTAAGCTTTAAACCGCAATTACTGATCGTCTAACCTTAAAAAAAAAAAAACGAAAATGAGTGACCAAACCTCTTTCGTGGTTGCCTCCGTCGCCAGCACCGTCCTCTGGTACAAAGCAACCTCCATCTAACACCGGCGCTCGTCCTTATCCAAGTCATCGGCCTCATTCTTATGCCTTCTCCGCCTTTGCGGCCTTCTTCAACGACCGATCGATCTCTTTCAGATCAGACAGTTTGTTAAGATTATCCACCTTAGCCATGGCGGCGACGACGGCATGTTGCCGTCTTTTGTTGTTGTTTCTTTCTTCTCATGACTATTCTTAGGCTTTTTACTAATGACCTACGGACGAATGAAGGTTTCAAAGTTAGGAAATCAAAAGAGATTTATCAGTGACTTGACTGACTTCAAAAAAGGCAAAACAAACCTGGAAGAGAGGGAGCTGCATGGGGCTGTGCTTGTGCTTGAGGAAGTAATCTGAATAAAAAAAAATAAAATCTTTTTGATGAAAGGATTCCAAAAAGCAGAGCAACCTGAGTGAAGAAAATAGATGCAATAGAGAGCTTTTAAAAGAGGCAAGACAAACCGGGAAGAGAGGGAGCAGCACCAGGTTATGCTTGAGAAGGTAATCTGAAAAATGTTTTTTTAAAAAAACAAAAAAAGTTTAGTTAGCAATTCCAAAAAAAAAGGAGAAAAATTGTGTTTTAGAATGAAAATTTTATTATTTACTCTGATTTCTTTATTTGGAATGATATTATTAATCGTTTTGTATGAGATTAAGATAATGATGCTATTAATTTTGTATGAATTAACGTTTTTTTTTTTTAATACCACCTATTGGACTCTGTATTATTAGTCACGGCACTGTCCCTGATCTACATCCCACTGAATCTCCTTCCTCCATCTCAAAGCCCTGGCCTCTGCTTCCTCCACCAAAGCCATGGTCGACGATACTTTCTCAGTTTCACCTCTCCATAGCTTGTTCTTTCTCTTTGCAATCTTCCACACACTCTTATTTCATCCCATTCGGCCCTTAAAGCCTTATCCTTCATTTCCTCCCTATACACGTCAATCTCACACGGACCGTTTTTCACAAACAATTCACATATGTAAACTTGTCTTTGAACGAAAGCGACTTCATTTACTAGAATGGATACTCCATGACCTCTGTTTCAATATGCAAATGCAATTGAATGCTAATAGCCACTTCATAAAAGATTTATGGAGGAAAAGAACAAGACGGAGTGGATCTTCCTATTCTATGTTACATTATCTGTATCGCACTTTCTCGCCAAATCAGTAATATTATGCGACTCTGAAATCAGAAATAGCTTCCAAGTTTGCAGGTGGCATTATCAGTTTAAGAGAGCGTGTTATATTAACAGTTACTTAGAAGAATAGGAATACCTGAAGACATCGTCTTGTCTAGGCATATACTGAACACAATTGCTGCTCTAGATCCTGGAGACACATCAAGTGGAAAGAACGTTGAAGTCGGTCTTCCATCACTTTGTCCATGAACAAATCCATCTTGAAGATCAAGCCAAGCATCAAGGACTACCAAGTTGGCCTTGACTAGAGAATGTAGCATAACCTGTAAATAGGAACTGCATGATTAATTATAACCCTGAGTAGACGTGAATAAGAATGAGGGAGCTGAGAATTAACGATACAATATTTTTGAAGAGATTAAGTTGGCTACCTGCACGACCAGAGTGCCATCATTGCATTTGTTTGCCACCCTTGTGGTCACGTCAAAAGGGTCGGTAAAATGTGCAGCTATGGTTCTGCTCACATAACAAAATCAGAGGGAAATCTGATGAGTAAAAGAACAGTTTTGGGGGCCAAACCTCTGATTTGGAAAAAAAGATGATCAAGATTTGCCATGACATGGAAGAAATATAATACCTCTCAAAGATCTGGTTATGATGAACCCCAAATTCAAGTTTCAAAGCTACAGTTATCATTCCCTCTAAAATATCTTGTTTCAGCGGAGTGACTGTTAACGCAAAATATAAGAATCTTGAATACAAGCTAGCTAGTTGTGAATAATACAAGCTAGCTAGTTGTGAATAATATGTGAACTGGAATATTCCGCGCACTATTACAAACTAGCTAGTTGTGAAAATAAAAGCAGTGATATGCATGAGTACTCTCTGAGTACATTACAAAGCACAACTCTAGTTTATATTTTGAGGTGGGATATGGTAAGGGGCCGGGTATGTACCAAATGTAATTAAGGATTACGATGCGAGACAGATGGACATATGAGAATTCATCGACAGCCGAGATGTAAACATGGTTAGGTACCAAACCGGGAAAGGAGCTAGCAGGGACACAGAAAAGTTCATTCCTGGAGATGAAAATGACGAGATCTCCGATGTCACCCATGAGAACAGCATTACCTTTTTCGTCTAGCTTTAACGTCAGTACACAATTTGTTTGCATTTTGGAAACAGCATCAATGATCTCGTCGAGTTTCCTGTATATCTTAACCAAGAAAGTCTCACCGGTGGTTTTTGACTCAACCAAGTGCTCGGTCGTGGAGCACGATTGCATAACCTCATGTGCGCACGGCAGCAGCTTTTGAAGGTTTTGAAATCGCAAGCTCTGCAACTGGGGGTTACCGCTTGGTTTGTAGGGATCCCATGACCCGATGAGGTGGCCTCCAGATCCGGGGATGCGAAACATGTCGTCTTTCTTGGAAAACATGACTCTAGAGGAGAAGAAGCAGGGGTTTTTGATCCTTACGTTGGTGTTACTTTGTAAAAGCTTTCAGAAGAACAATAGAGAATGAACTGAAAGACTTCGTACCACTTCCATTAAGAAAACTCGGTCATATAAAAACCTTACAAGAGAACAACTACTTTGAAAACAGAATGCATTAAAATAGCTAACAAATTGAAAATTAAAAAAACTCTCCTACATTCTCGGAGGAATTATTCTTGCTTTTAACTCTTCAAACTTAAACTCCAAGCCTCTGCAACGGCTATACTTTATTCATCATTCCCTCCCTTAAACTGAAAGCTCTCCTTTCTGTTTACTCATCTTTCTCACAAACTCCCATTCTACCTCTGAGTCTTTCAAACACTTCCAACTTAACAGCCTTTGTCATGATATCTGCGAGTTGATCATCTGTTGAACAATAGTCCAGCTCAATGGTTCCATCATTCACCAGCTCACGCAAGAAATGGAACCTCACTTGTATATGTTTACTCCTTCCATGCATCACTGGATTCTTTGACAATTTAATAGTAGAACTATTATCACAGTAAAGAATGGTACCTTCTCCTTGTTCCAACCCAATATCCTTTAGAACATTTCTCAGCCAAACAGCTTGACAAGCCCCGTATGCACCAGCCACAAACTCAGCTTCTGTAGTGGATAAGGTCACAATAGGTTGTTTCTTTGACGACCAAGAGATAGCTCCTCCTCCGATCTGAAACACATAACCTGAGGTGCTTCTTCTATCATCTGTGTCTCCAGCGTAATCACTATCCACAAAGCCAAACAGTTTCTTGTCCCCACCACATCTGTATCGAACTCCATACATTGTTGTCCCCTTCACATACCTTAAGATCCTTTTTACTGCAACCATGTGTTGTTCTGTTGGCTTCTCCATATACCTGCTTACCAGATTTACTGAGTACATCAAGTCTGGCCTGGTAGCCGTCAGATACCTTAGGCTTCCAACTATTTGTTTGAACTGTGTTGCATCCACCGGTTCTCCAGCTCCCTCCTTTGATAACTTATGACCAGGGACAATCGGATTTTTGACAGAAGTGCAATTCTCCATCCCATATCTCTGCAGTATCTCTTCTGCATATTTCTGTTGACAAATGAAGATACCTTCCTCATCCTGACTCACCTCAACTCCCAAGAAAAACCTCATTTTTCCAAGATCTGTCATAGAAAACTCCTTCATCATTGAGTTTTTAAACTCTGCAAGCATGTCGCTGGAATCTCCGGTGTAAATCAGATCATCTACGTAGAGACTCACCAGAAGAAGACCCTCCTTACTCTGTTTAACAAACAAAGTGTGCTCACAGAAACACTTCTCAAAACCTTCTCGTGTAAAGTACCCTTCTATGCGACTATACCAGGCTCTTGGAGCCTGTTTTAGTCCATACAAGGCTCTGTTCAGCTTGTACACTTTCTCTCCTTCACCTTCTACTTCAAAACCCTTCGGTTGCTCTACGTACACATCCTCCTCCAGGTTTCCGTGCAAGAAAGCACTCTTAACATCAAGTTGATACACCTTCCATCGTTTCTCAGCTGCAACAGCTAGTATGGCTCTAATTGTATCCCATCTAGCTACAGGTGCAAACACCTCATAGAAATCTATTCCATATTTCTGATGATACCCTTTAGCTACTAACCTTGCCTTGAATTTGTCCACCTCGCCTTTTTCATTAAATTTTGTTTTGTAGACCCACTTAACTCCAATGACTTTGGCATCCTTCGGTAAACTCATTAATTCCCATGTGTGGTTCTCCTCAATAGAAGAGATCTCTGCTTCCATTGCCTTTCTCCATACCTCAAGTTGAACAGCATCCTCAAAAGAATCAGGATCCTCTGGTGCTATGAACATTGCGAGTAGCCTGTCACCAGATTCTCCTTCCTCTGCCACAAGAATTCCTGCTCCACTGGTATCAAAGTCCTTAAACCACAACGGTCTGCGCACCTGTCTCTTGCTTCCTTCTCGTGTGGGAGCTTGTTGTGCTTGTCCCACTTCACTTGCAACCGCAGTTGCTTCCTCTGCATTCTGTACTGCCACTGCAGGTTCACCTGGTGGTGCAGTATGTCCCTCTCCTTCATTTTGCTCTTCGATCTCCATTTCCTCAGTGTCATCTCCCTTCTCTGACTCTGCATCATCACAAGTCAGCTCACTGTCTTGACTATCACTCTCCCAGTTCCAACCTTTTCCTTCGTCAAAGTGCACATCTCTGCTGATTATTATCTTTCTTGTCTTGGGATTGTATAGACGATATGCCCTTGTTTCTTTACTTACTCCAAACATCACACACCTTGTACTCTTCTCATCGAGTTTGATTCGATTCTGATATGGAACCATCGCATATGCAATGCAACCGAAGACCCTGAGATGTTCTACAGATGGTTTGTGATCACTCCACTTCTCCTGCGGCGTGACATTCTCCAGAGCGGCTGAGGGGCTCCTATTCAAGACATACACTGCATACTGAGCAGCTTCTGGCCAATATCTCCTTGGTACAGCCATTTCGATCAGCATACATCTTGTCATGTTCAAGATGCTGCGATTTTTCCTTTCTGCGATTCCATTCTGATGTGGTGTATAGGCTGCAGTTAGTTGCCTCTTAATCCCATTCTCCATGCAGTAATCATCAAACGCCTTGGATCTGTATTCTCCTCCACGATCCGTTCTCAAGCAGGCTAGCTTCTGACCGCTTTCCCTCTCTGCAGCCGCTTGGAACTCCTTAAATGTACTGAATGCGTCTGATTTTTGAGAGAGAAAGTAGGTCCAGCATTTCCTACTGAAGTCATCAATAAAATTGATTATGTACCTCCTTCCACTCTCAGACGTGGGACTTATAGGTCCACATATGTCGCTGTGTACCAACTGCAACACTCGACTTGATTTCCACAAGCTCTTCTTTGGAATCTTATCTCGAATCTGTTTTCCCCTCAAGCATACATCACACGCAACAACTTCGGTCTGCTCTGGATTTCGCTTTGGTAAACCATTTACCATTTTCTTCTCTGCCAACACCTTAAGTCCACCGTGACCAAGGTGCCCATATCTCTTATGCCAAAGCTGATCAGGTTTCTCCATCACTTGAAGACAGCAATTTTCTGTGGCTTCCCTTGAGTTCTTTATCTTTGCGAGAACAATGAACATGCGATTCTTAGACATGGTGGAGTACATGACAAGCCTCTTGTGACGTTTGCTCCAAACCTCACAAGTGTCATCCTCAATAACAATCTTCAGCCCTTTCTCTTGTAGTTGCCCCACACTTAGCAGATTATTTCTCAGCCCTGGAACATAGTACACCGAAGTGATAACAGATATTGCTCCATTAATTTCCAGCCTTAGATTTCCTTTTCCCTCTACAGCCATCCTCCTATCATCACCTAACTTCACAGTTTGACGAAAGTTGTTGTCTAACTCTATGAACCAGTCTTTGTTTCCACACATATGGTTACTGCATCCAGAGTCTAGAAACCATATGTGTTCATTCTCCTCCTTGATCAGACTAACTCTAGAAACCATATGTGTTCATTCTCCTCCTTGATCAGACTGACTTGAGCCATTAGAAGCATGTCTTCCTCCATCTCAGCATAATTTGCTTCCTTTTCCCACTCTGGACATTCTGCTTTATAATGCCCTTTCTTATGGCATTTAAAACACTCCACATGTTCCTTGCTGTAGTTTGCGTTTCCTCTCCCACGTCCTTGATATCCTCCTCTTCCCCTTCCTCTGCCTCGGCCTCTTCCTCCATCATTTTTCCATTGAGCCTCAGCCTTCAAGACCTGTTCTTCTCCTTCATGTCTGCTCAAATTCTGTTCATGAACCATCAAAGAACTCTGCAGGCCGTCGACAGTCATTTCACCGATATCATTGGACTCCTCTATGGCACAAACTACATATGTGAACTTTTCAACCAAAGTTCTCAATATCTTCTCCACCACCTTCGAATCTGGCATGTCCTCTCCCAGGTTTCGCATATCATTTGTGACTTCCATCACTCTTGAGAAGTAGCCAGTGATAGTTTCTCCAACCTTCATCTCTAGTACCTCAAAGCTCCTTCTCAATCTTTGCAACTGTGCACTTTGCACCCGTGTGTTCCCCTGATACTTCCTCCTCATTGAATCCCACAGATCCTTTGAAGTATCTTTCTTCAGGATAGTTTTCAGGATGGTCTTATCTATCGATGCAAATAGATAGTTCTTCACCTTATGATCCTTGACCACTCTCTCGGCTCGTTCCCTTGTCTGTGCTTCATCCAGCACCGTATTCACCCCAGCTTCAGTGATTCCAGTCTCGATGAGATCCCACCATTCCTTGGATCTCAACAGATTCTCCATGAGCATTGCCCAATGCTCATAATCTCCATCGAACTTTGGAATAACTGCTGAATCCTTTTCACTCATGGTTTCTTGTTGTACCAGGCTCGTTACAGCTCTGATACTACTTTGTTACTTTGTAAAAGCTTTCAGAAGAACAATAGAGAATGAACTGAAAGACTTCGTACCACTTCCATTAAGAAAACTCGGTCATATAAAGACCTTACAAGAGAACAACTACTTTGAAAACAGAATGCATTAAAATAGCTAACAAATTGAAAATTAAAAAAACTCTCCTACATTCTCGGAGGAATTATTCTTGCTTTGAACTCTTCAAACTTAAACTCCAAGCCTCTGCAACGGCTATACTTTATTCATCAGTTGGTCCACTCGCTCTGAGCAGCGGCAGAGGGTCTGCAAAAGCTGAGCTGAGGTCCCAAGAACTTGACAGCCACAACACAGTCTTCATCCTCTGGAGAAGACGAGGACATTGACATGTTAGTGATGATTTTGGTTTGGCAGTGAGGCAGAGCCACAAGAGGAGGCAGCGAGATGCGTTTTGGGTTTGTGTCCGATGCATATGGGTTTAGATCGTCTTGGAGACGCAGGATCCCGTCGTCCTTGTTCAGAGTAGCTACCCAGCCATGAGATGCCCCAATCGTCATCACTGCATAATCATATAGATCAGGATACACCAACTCATAAGGCACCTTCATACCCGAATTAGTGGTAACACTTTCAGTAAAGTCACTAATGGTGAGTTTTCCTAGAGTCGGTCCACAAGCAGAAGCACAAACGATGGAACAAGGAGGGGTTTGAAGCAAGGAAGAAGAAGATAGGACCTTCTCATGGATACAGGGCTGAGTTTCGATAATCGGCTGAGAAGCAGAGACATGATTGGAGAATTTTCTTTAGGAGAAAAAAAAAAAAGACAAGAAGCTCTGCACTTCAATTGATGCCCGAATAAAATGTTTTACAAAAGCGACAAAGCCTTACCTTGTCAACCAATAGTGCCTTGCTCACCACGTATTAAGAGATTTTTTTCTTTCTGGAGTATCATAGAGAAAAGTAATTACCTCACATTAATTAGATATCTGACACCAATTAGAGGTATTTAATACTATATATTAAGTGTTACAAATTTCAATTTAACATCAGTTGTTAAATTTCGATATTTTTACCGACTCTTATCGTATGATGTCAATTAAATAAGAATAAGCAAATGTGTTATGATTTCTTTTGATATCAATTAAAAACAAAACACAACCCCTTAAATATTAATCGAAAATTAACTTTCTGAAAAAATGATTAGATGCCTGGCACCTCCACAATCAATCTCACCCAAAAAATAAAATAAAAATGTGCCAGCTTAAAAAATGATAACATGGCAATCCAAAATGGGTTCATAAATCATAATCAATCCAATTAAAACAACCATATTCATTCCGATTTTAATATTGTAAGATGTCTAATTGATACATAAATTCAATTTTACAATATAATATGTTATTTCATTTACAATTAGTCACCTAGATTTTTGGCAACTAACAATTCATTTACAATTATTTTTTCGGAAGAGTTTTATTGTAAAAATTCCTATTTTCAAAATTTTGGATTTTATCTTCATTTTATCTATTTGAAAGTTCGAAAATACTTATTTTTATAAACACATATTTTTTACACTATGTAAAGAAGCTCTTCATACAGTAAACAGATCGAAGTATCGAACGATGCACAAATTTTGTAAGACATTTTTTATCCATTTGGGTCATCATATTATTCAAAAGAAAATCAAAATTTGGGTCATCATACTATTCAAAAGCAACTAAGTAGGTGAAAGAAAGAAAAACATTGAAACAATTTTTTAATCAAAACCATGTTCAACATTAGCGATAACTTTTCATATAAAGATACGACATTGCTAATATGATCATTTCATAGTCTTTAGTGGAAAAAAATAAAATAGAGAACTATAAATATCATAATTATTCCGCTCTAATATGTATTGATATAAATTCTTTATGAGAAATCGTATATGAGGAGATCATGTCTAATCTTATATAGAGAAGTCAGACCACCACTTAAAACCTCACCTTTCGAACTTTTACCATTCATAAAAGCATTTTCGATTGTTCCAAGTACAAAGTTTGTTTTCTTTGTTTAGTTTCGATGGCAAGAAAGAATATATGATGATATCATAAATATATATAGAGAGTTGTCAGGTCGACAACTCTCACTCCTTTCTATTTTTATGAATTAATCAAAATCCTATTAATTCTTGGTGACAATCTTCTCTATTTTTATGAATTAATCAAAATCCTATTAGTTCTTGGTGACAATCTTGTTCTTTTTCTTTATGCATTTGAATAATGTTCTTACAAATGAAGAACAATCCAATCGTCTCTTAGATGAGTCGACGAAAGCTCGTGGTTCCACTAAGAACTGCAGTGAAAAGTTAACCAAATATAGAAAGTTGATGAGGTATGTGGAGGCGGCGGCAGCAGAGGAGGCGGCGGCAGCAAAGAAGGCGGCGGCAGCAACAGAGGAGGCGGCAGCAGCAGAGGAGGAGGCGACACAAGAGGATTAAAAAATAATTAGTAAATGATTATTCCTGTTTTGATCAGAAAAAACTTAATTAAAGACTAATTATATATTAGTAATGAAAAATTGGCTTTTTCGTAAATGTTATTTTCATACATAAATGATATCATTGTGCACAAATCTATATCAAGTTAAGAAAAATTTAAATTACATATCTAAACTTTCTATTTTATGCTAAATCATACATTCAAGTTAACAGTATTATTACGTCAGAAAAAAAGTTAACAGTGTTATTTATCCCTTAACTCTTGCCTACATGGACAACACTTGTGAAATGAATGTGTTTAAAAATCTTTAAACAGGATTTGGAAATTACACAAACGAGTGCCACAAACTCATTTTTTTTTTTAATAAAATATCTACGTCCATTGAGGGATTCGAACCCCTGCATACATGTTTACCATATGCAAAGCATTAAAGCTGTTGTAGAAATCAATAAATGATTCCCATCTAAATATTTTAAAGGTTTTTAAAGTTTTTTTTGGTTGTGGATGATGAATTCCCCGTACAATTTGCTCATCTAGTTCACGTGCCAAATAGAGTTTTATTTGCCCATCAAGCTCCACGCACCACGCAATTTGGTCTGAATTTACGAATCTTTTCCTAGTTATAGTAAATAATACTTCTTAACATTAAAAGTTAAAACCAAAAAAATAAGAGTAATAATACTTTTGAGCTATAATTTTTAGGAGTTGTAATAGTAAATATTGTTCACTATATATCTAATTGTTTTTGTTATTGCATGTACATGTATTCCACGACCACTTACCATTCACTCTTTAGGCAGTAGTATATAAATCTTTAGCGGAATTATGTTAACACAAAAGAAAATTTAAATGAAGTAAATTAGAGAGATTTACTCGCCGTCCAAATATACAATTAGGTTTACCGGTGACCAACCAAAAGCTGAGAAGCAGAGACATGAATAAGATGTTGTTGTTAAGTTGTTTAATGAAAAAAAAAAAGAGAGGGAAGAATTGAATAATCTGTATTCCACTCCACCTAAATACAACTAATACCCCATCCCCTCCATTTATAATACAGAGGAATGGCCTTGCCCACCAAGTTTCTGCTCGATATTCACGAATATATTTGTGGAGTAAACATGGAAACAAAATATTGCTGAAAGACCCGGTTTAGATTTAGTAAAGTCATAGCAAAACTTGGTTCAATCAAGTTTGCTTTTCTTTGCTTTGGGTCTCTCTTTTAGGTTTTGGAAGGCTTTTATTGACTTTTGCCAGCTTCGGATAAAGACAGATTTGAAAAATTAATATATAGTCACAAAGACAAAGTGGGTCAAGAGGGTGACAATCACACCACATTATGACTGTACAAATAATACAGGAATCTTAGCATTGATCTATGCTTTAGAGATTCTTGTGGATGTAAGAAAATCAGCAATTCAGGAAAAGCAAAAATGATTAGGCAGCACAGGTTCATATAGCTAGTGAGAACATAGTTTTCTAATAGAGTAGAGATACATACATGGCCGGATCTGGGTGAAACCTATTGAAACATTTGTCTTGCCCCCTCCCCTCCCAAAATTTTTAGCTCAATCCAGTTTATAAAAAAAAAAATTTGAAACTAGTAATGACCCTCATTTTCTATTTTGTTTAAAACCCCTAAAATCTCAGATCCGGTCTGAATACATAGGTAATAACTTTACATCAACTAAAGCATCAATATGATCAGACGGGAGTTACAAAATCAATTAGTACACTATAACATTAAATCTCAATAGGATTAGTCTTTCTTCATGAGATAAGTCCAAAAGAATGACCTGCGTTCGTCCTCTGAACTTGGTAAAACCGAAAAGGCCTGCTCGCGTAAAACACACGGAATCTCTTTAATGTTGGCAGCTTCTGAGAATCAGAGCTTGAATTATCTGATTTTGTTGGGCTATCATTGTCCAGAAGGAGCTTCATCTTAGGGTAAGATTCTTAGCCAGTGAATCAGTAAAAATGTTGCATGCTTTTCATGTACATGTCAACTATATATCATGCTGCACCACCTTTGACTCTGGCTCAACCCTCACTCTGAGGATGGGTTTCACCTGAAACCTTGTTCTCTGACTCCTGGGAAACTCTATCATACATCCAACTCATCCGGAACTGATTCTTAGTAGTTTCATCAACAGAAACAGATGAAGGCATAGTAAGAATAGCAAACACTTATTCACTTCACGTGAGTTCCAAGGTACCAAAATAAATATAAAAAAGTATATTTACATAACTATAGTAGCAGCAGGAAAAAAATTAGGGATACATTATCTATGCAGAGACTTTTCGAAAACGAATGTAAGCTCTGCAGAAATTCAAGACAGTAAACACGCTGATTCTTACTAATTCATCACGGAAATCTAAACAACGAAATTTGCAGGTGTATTTAAACTCTCGCTCCCAACAGAAAAAAAAAAGTTACATATTGTTTTCTGTTTTTTTTTTTTTACTTTTTTTGTAAAGACAGAGTGAGATTTGATCTATGCTGAATTACAGTTCTTTGCCTTTTGTTACAAATGTAAATGCTCTTCGTATTTCCACTGGAGTGATATTAACATTGTCAAAAATCTACCAAGGACCAACTCGGAAATCCGCATATACACACGATTTATTATAAGAAAAAACTATCCTCATTGACAAAACTATGAACTCAATTCTCTGTTCGCAAACCAACAAAGGAAAACGCATAATGTTAAAAAAGATTTCTTGTTGAATATGGTCGCATCAAATACTCAATGAACCCTCAAAAATAGTCAACAGCTAACGTAATGGGTAAAAAGATGAAAGAATAACAATAGCTAACGTTATTGGAAACAAAAAAAAGAAAGATTGAGCGTGTGAAATTCACAAAGAAACAAAAATTAAAAGACCAAGAGGAAAAATAGACGTAATAGCTATTTATTAACCTTAGACTTTACGTTGTGATCATAAAAAAAAGTTTCGAAATGAGTGGTGAATTGGTGATGAAAGCTCAGAAATAGAAACTTAGCATAGACCGTATATAACAATATATTTTCAAATTTGATTTCTAACTTTTACATACAAATCGAATGTTTCTTTAGTAGGCATGACCCTACTTGACAGGGACGCAGTAGGAAGAACTGAGAAGTGGAGGCAAGACGCACACTAAGTGAGGACCTGGTGGATTGCAGCTTACGTTTGCTTCTTCCACGTTTGGCAAACCGAGCTGAGGAGGACGGACATAACCCGCAACTAATGGGACACATAGTATCGATATTACTACTCTTGAGCCTGTAATATTTTAAACCAGCCAACAAAAACAAACAACATAATCATCATTTAGTCTTTCTTGCAACAAGACAAGAGTGAGAAGAAGTTAATGTATATTACTTACCTTGCTCCTCTGAGAGAGAGACGTGGCCTCTCTTCCTACCCGCAATCATCCAATTCTCTGAGTTTGCATTGACTTCATATAACACCTCATCCTTGTCCTTGTGTAAATAAAACAATAGCAATAAATGCACGTGCCGATACTTTACCGAGAAAAAAGCGTCAACTTTTCAAATAGACAGTCTGGTAATGATGAACTGATCTTGAATTGATGATTATATAGTTTAAATAGGACGATATATATATCAACTAGCTCAATCTGAACATGGCTTACATTTTGTTGTTCTACGGCTTCACTTTCCTTGAGATCTTTCAGCCTTTCGACTCTCCACTGCATGGTAATAAGTTTTCCGACCCTAAGACCATCAGAAGCAAGTGGGAGAAATCCAACTGTAAGGCAAGGATCAAGCACTGGACGTTGCAAAACAATCGCACTCTTGAACACCAAATCTCTCCTTTCGGTTTCAGTTTCAGAGTGATTTGCATCCACTGGCTTGTGTGCTCCAGCGGCTCTATCACCATGGATTCCATATTTGATATTCAGAATGCTCTCTTGTAGCTGCAAATCTTTCCCTTATGTTGTACAAAAATTTAGTTAGTTCGCAGTCAATTCAAATGTTTTTCTGTTATAATAGGCAAATGCAATTGAATGCTAATAGCCACTTCATAAAAGATTTATGGAGGAAAAGAACAAGTCAGAGTGGATCTTCCTATTCTATGTTACATTATCTTTATCGCACTTTCTCGCCAAATCTGTAATATTATGCGCACTACTCTGAAATCAGATATAGCTTCCAAGTTTGCAGATGGCATTATCAGTTTAAGAGAGCGTGTTATATTAACAGTAACTTAGAAGAATAGGAATACCTGAAGACATCGTCTTGTCTAAGCATATACTGAACACAATTGCTGCTCTAGATCCTGGAGACACATCAAGCGGAAAGAACGTTGAAGTCGGTCTTCCATCACTTTGTCCATGAACAAATCCATCTTGAAGATCAAGCCAAGAATCAAGAACTAATAAGTTGGCCTTGACTAGAGAATGTAGCATAACCTGTAAATAGGAACTGCATGATTAATTATAACCCTGAGTAGACGTGAATAAGAATGAGGGAGCTGAGAATTAACGATACAATATTTTTGAAGAGATTAAGTTGGCTACCTGCACGACCAGAGTGCCATCATTGCATTTGTTTGCCACCCTTGTGGTCACGTCAAAAGGGTCGGTAAAATGTGCAGCTATGGTTCTGCTCACATAACAAAATCAGAGGGAAATCTGATGAGTAAAAGAACAGTTTTGGGGGCCAAACCTCTGATTTGGAAAAAAAGATGATCAAGATTTGCCATGACATGGAAGAAATATAATACCTCTCAAAGATCTGGTTATGATGAACCCCAAATTCAAGTTTCAAAGCTACAGTTCTCATTCCCTCTAAAATATCTTGTTTCAGCGGAGTGACTGTTAACGCAAAAGAAATATGATCATTGGCCAGTGGAAGTGACAAACGACATGTAATAATCAGAAAAATTATTTCTTGCTGCAAACCTGAAGATGACCCTCTAGAAAGCTTCTCACTCAATGCACGTACAGGGACCCACAGAATAGAACTCACATTGCTTGCCCACTCTGAGAACACTATTTTACCATCGCAGAGATTAAGCACCTCCGAATCTTGTTTTGGAGAGACAGGGCTATCTTCTAGAGAAACTTCAGCTTTTGGTGCACCAGCATCACAATCTGTTTCCGTGTATCTTTCCATCTCAATGCCATATGTGTCTTCGATCTTTAGCCCTGGACCAGTATCAATGTGCAAGATGGCGCCTTTCAGAGAATAATCAATAGGACGTACTATGATACCAATCCACTGGGCTTCATTTATTAGCAGCGCAGACGATACAGCTGCAGCAAGATCAACCAGAGCTCTTGGTTTGGAAACCTATAGAATAAGATGTCTATTGTCTCAACGAAGGAAAAAAATGCCCATAAGCGTATCACTGCTCATGCATGTAATTAATGATTTTCTACTGTTTCAGAAGCTGTAATCTATTGGGAGATCGTGTACCTTCAGGATAGGTCTGGTTGGCTTTTCATAACTCATGAAGTCATCACTATCGGCAGGACCACCCTTTGAAAAGCTGTGAGATCTGAATCTCAGGCGCCCTATCTGGCCAGTAACAACTCCCAAGACATAGGAACCGGGTTTTTGTGGAGGCAAAGCAAAAGTGATAGTGTTCCTTCCAGGCTTTAGCAGAGTTGCAGCGGAGCTCTTTAAAGCCTGAAACCCAATTCAGATACATAGTTCTTAATAACGTCGAATTCGATAGAAGAAAAAGACGCGTTCATGTCCAGTGGAGGCAAACCTGTCCGCCTTCGTCAGTGTTGTTGGTGGCTACCAAGGTAAGACTGAGTGAATCAAGGGTGATATCATCAGGAAAGCCACTCCACACAGTAACAGATAGATCGCCGGGGTCTCCATCACACAACTGAAGTGGAGGGCCAGTATTTCCGGAAAATGTGATCAATGATGACACATCTAAGGGGACTGGGTTCTTCATTTCACTGTGTGCAAGATTAACAACCTCGGACTGAAAAGCTTGCCGCTCCTTGGAAGAGAATAAACCCTTCTCCAACGACAGTAGTCTAACACAAGATGACATGTACCCAGCTTGATCATTAAGAATCTTTTGACACTCAGCTAAATTGGGCAAGACTTCAGCCAGTAAATCTTGCCATCCTTCACCCGCATAAAGGGCACAAACTTTTTCATAAGAGTTTGCGGCCAAATCATATTTTCCGTGCTTGAAGCAGACAGCTGCAATTTCACCATCAAGAACGACTCCATGTCTCTTCCACCAAGAACGGTGATAGTTTTCGGCAGCGCCTTTGGTTAGATTAAGATATTTATGCTGCCACAACAAAATTTATATATGAGAAGCTAGAAGAAAGAGAATCATAAAAATCAGAAGCTTCACTGTCCTTATGTAAATGGCATGCGCAATTGAATTTCCCAGTTATGCTACCTCGAAGTCCTGAATAGATGACAATGTCATCAACAAATCATGATCAGAAATGGTAAGTCGCAAAGCATGCTCGGCTGCAACAAAAATTTCAGCAAGCCTCATAGGCCTATCTAGCGGACTTTCAAAGTTTCCAGGTGAAGAATTTGTTCTCGACATGGGAGCTGCTTGTACTTTAAGTGATGAAGGTGTTCTCGGAGACGCTTCTAAACCTGATCTGTCGGAATATAATAGGAAGAATAACAAAAAGTGATAAATTGCAATATTTCCTGGAAACTTTAAAATGTTTGAGTTTTAAGTGCTAACACATTTGAAAACAACTAAACAAGAAGAGCTAAAGGACGGAATTTTATAAAGTTCATTACCCTTCAGTAAAACTTGGGCGGCCATCAAATATTTCAGGAATATTGCCAGTAGAAAGAGAAGCCCTTCTTCTGTTAGCCACACGTAGAAGGACAGATGGTTCAAGGGGTAAAGGTTTGCGTTGAATACCAAAGTGCTTAGTTCTTGAAGTTGCTTGAAGAATAGTCTGTGCCAAAACAAGGAGATGAGTATTCTTACAATAAAAAAGAAACAGATACTAAATAATACCCTAGATCTCACATTATGTCAGTTTCCACGAGATGTCATGCAAGCACAGTTAACTCTTAGCCTGAATCTAAAGCAATATTGGCTTAAATAAGAATGATATCAGATAACACATTCACGCAGCATATACCTTTTCTTTTTCAAGAACCTCAGAGGAAGCATCTGCTGGAAGAGATGGCCAGACTGCCGGTTTTGGCCAAGGCAGCATACTGAGACAAGCACTGTCAAAAAATGTGTAAAGGTTACTACTAAACCCAAAGAGTAAATAAAAGTCGATACACTTTTTTGAGCCAACAAAGACTTGCAAACTAATACTTACTCACCAATTGGGTAATCACTGGGTACTTCTAATTAACAACCAAATGCACATGCTACAACAGAAATAGACCCGTACCTATTCAGTGGACTTTTTTCTATGTCTGTTCCATATCCTATCAGATATCCAAGTCTCATGAACTGCCATAATCAGAAAGACATTTCAATGAGTATAAGAACTGAAAAATGATATTGTCATCTTAAATTCAACCAACAAAACAATTTTATAGGTGCTTGGACATGATGAAACTAGTATGACATCACATAAAAAAGATTAGCGAACCATGACATGGACAAATGCAAAATAATTAAGGGAGAACTCCATTCGAATTGATGGGAAGAGAACAAGGGTTTTATTTATTATCCAGATTATGAAAACAAGTAAATTTCTACCTTAACCCGTGAAAGTGAATAGAGATCACCCTGAAGACGGTAGAATTCCTTCTCAATATCAGGTGCAACAACACCATCATGGTGATGCGAAGCAGTTGCATCGAGCAACGCTAAACATGCAGTAATTACCCAAACTTCCCGCATACAGAAGGGCAGTACACTCTATAAAATATCGAAAGAAGAGGAAAAATAAGGACGGTCAAATCAAGAAATCAGAGATATGATAATAAGCGTTTCTTTAGTAACAGTATAGACTACCTCATGGAGGGTCAAGGCCTTCGCAAAACTGATAACAAAAGAATAGCCCCTGGATGAAACTTCAAAAGGACGATTCAACTTGAACAATAGCTGCGAAAAAAACACATGCAGGTAAGCCAATGAAAAAATTGGTAAAAGTAAAGCTACAATTGTGAACGCAGAAAATGGACACCAACCCGAGATTGACAGGCAAAAAGATACTGTCTAAAATCGAATTCTCTAAACGAATCATCTTGCACAATCTGTGTCAATGGTTTGCTTCCTGGTTTCAGCAGCGCAGCTTGGTCATCTTCACTGTCGAATCCTCCAAAATCCCTCTGTTTTCCAGGCATATTAACTGCATCGTAGTTGATGCATTATAGATTATTTATTCAGGAAAAAATTAGGAAAACTAAATCAATTTGTTGGATGAATACTGATCCCAAATGATTTTAAAGATAAAGATAGATGTCAGGTTTGTCAAAACCTAGAATATAAAATTACATATAATCTATCTTCCTGCTGTTAAATTAACAGATGCAGAAAAATAATAAATATACCAAATAGACAAAAGCGTCGTATTGCCATGGGTCTGCAAGAGAGAGATAGAGAGGTAGGAAAAGAACCTGTTTCCAAATAGCAGAGCTCTAGTTCATCATATTCACGTAATGCATCTTCATGAAGATGAGCCATCTCAAATATGAAAGCCAAACTTTCCTGAGATAGTATAGAACATTATGACATTTAAGAAAATGAGAAAAAGTTTCATCAAAAGTGACTGCAAGGACCAAAGGTGGTATATATAAGTTTAACAGATAGGGAATTCTTTTCATACTTCAATGAAAGATAATAAAAGGGGCACAGAATTGTCCATCAGACTTTACCAAAAACAGAGTAAAATCAAGTTATATTAAAGGAAGAAACAAGATTTGAAGCATTTTATTCATCTATATAGCAGCCAGCAGCCACATTTCGTTTTCATTTCAGAAATTGAGAAGAGAGATAACCTTCAAGATGAAAAAGTTACAGAAGTTCCATATTGGCATAAACCGCTGCTCGCTGAGCTTGCGTATCTCATCCTCATAGAATTGAACGCGCCTGTCCAAGGTATTCCTGATGCACTCCGTGATCTTTAATTCTAGATCCTCCCAAAAATTTGCGTCAGGGCCATGTACATCCAGCTTACAGCACCTTTAAAGCATTGCAAAATTATCATATAAAGACCAAAACATAAACTGAGTAAAACCGATCAAGTAAATGAAAAAGTGTCGCCATTCTGCGTTATCGTTAGTAACTTCCTTTCTATGAGCTAAATGAGTTTCGTTTATATGCATCTAGTAAAAAGATGACTAATTCCAATTGTGCAACTGTTTCTTCTAATCTATTTTTGTTTATATTTTAGTAGGAGCAATCAAGCCTTTGAGAATCTGGCATGGCTTAACTTTGGTTCTTGGCCACATGTACTGAAGCAAAAAACAATGCCCAATCTACATTTCTAACCTTTCTCTCTTTTTCGAACTGAACTCAACTTCAAGCTTGGCATATACTTTCTTGACAGATTTAGTTGCTTGATCATTACTTGGGTGAGCCTTAGATACAAATACAATAAACCATTCCCTCTCATCGTTCTGAACAATTAATTTCAGACGTGGTTTAAGAATGTTTTTAAACTCATCAAGATCCTGCAAGGCCAAAAATATAACGTAACCAAAATAAGTGATGGAACAAATTCAAGAAACCATTAACGGTACCTAACATAATCTAGACCTAAGTTCTTTTTCTTTTATAGAAAAGGAAGACAGAACATCATCTTTGTTTTTCTCCAAGTGATTACCGTCCACTGCCAAGAATAACACAGAGAAACAAAAACAGGATATCAACAAGACAAGTACCTCACACGTCACAAGAACTATAGTTGCATATGGTTCTCGAAACCAGAACAAATATTGCTCCTGCGGGAATCGACTACGAAGCCTGGCGTCTGTAGTTAATATGAATTCAACCGGCAAGTTCTCAACAAGCACCGGATTTCGGGTCTTGTTTGTCAAGAATGCTCTTTTTAATGGCTGATGTTCCTCAAACAAATCTTTAACCGTGGGCCACAGATCAGACACGTCCTCGACTGTAATACATGGAAAGCTAAGTAAGATCCACAGGTAAAGGAAACAAGAAGAAGAAAAGGTCTTAATATCAATGAACAAGCAGAGTTAGAATTTCAGGAACAAAAGCATAATCCATGGAAGCACATGAATCACTCGTCAAGTGTCAGCTCTCAGCATAAAAGCCATATAACAACCGTTACAGTGATGATTCAGTACGTTCTAAAAGCTCAAATATGCAATCAAATGAGGGTAAAGCTTCGCAACAATATTCAAAATTTTTATCTCTGAAGCTCCAAAAGAGTTCAAAAGGAAGCATCTACCAACCAACAAGATCACATTATGAATACAGCTCTTTATTAGTTCAGATTCAGATAATCTGATCTGGGACTTCAACTACTTGGGAAACTTCCAAATTTACATGTTTTCTAATTACAAAAAGATCTTCTGGTGACAAAAAACTTAGAAAGCAACTAATATCTTACTATCAGATTGTAAAATGAGGCAAACGAGAAAGAGAAGAGTAGTATAGATCGTAATCAACGAAGAAATAGAATGTAGTAAAACTACAGAAACAAAATCCAGATTGGGTAACTTTACCGGCGGCGACGACGCGATCACAGGAATTTTTAATCGTCTGGAACTGAGCCAAATAGTTCGCCATCGGAGTTAGTAGAAATTTCCGACGCCGGAATCTTTGATGAGATCCGAAATCGGTCTTTTATGCTGAGAACATAAAACAGTAGAGAAACCAAAAGAATCAGAGGAGAAGAAGGTGAAGAAGATAAAAGCAGAATCGAGAAAGCTACTCTCCTATTACTTTGATCAAATCAAATCAAATACTGTATCATTATTATCCCAATACCATGGGAACGTTCTCTGCTCAAGACTTGTAAGAGACGAGGACACTATTGTAAATAAAATAGATTCTAGATCAATTTGCGCTTCAATCTAAGGCCCAATCAAAGCCCAAGACAAATGGTCAGGTCATAACAATCCAAAATTGTTGAAGCTCATGAATCATGATCATCTTCTTATACATACATTACATAATAAGTCATAGCAAACTTTTTTTTCTTGCTTTTAAACTTTGATTACAGTGAGTTTTCCTCCGTTGGTAAACCAGAAATTTGTGCTTCAAATAATTAAAAATTTGAAACACTAGTTTATAGAGTCAACAGCATCTCTTTTGCAAGATAATATGACACCACGAAGTTGAGGTGAAGTTTCACCTCAAACTTGATGTTTCATCTTAATGTTTTGCCCAGAAAAATCCAACTTCTTTCACTGAAAAGCTTTATTTTCACCAACCTTTCCATTTCCTGTAGTACTGTTACCAATAATAAAATGTGCTGAAGATAGTTTTGGGAGACATTTCTTATTCTTCTTTGAAGTGTGAGTGATTTTGTTTCTTCTGCTTTGATCCTTTGAGGTGAGTGAGAGAAGATAATATCATCAATATATATATATATATATATATATAAGGTTAAATAGGCTTGGAGGAGTATCTTACATGGAAGGGAGTTGGCCTATATAATCTATGAGAGTATAAATATTATTGAAAGCTTAAAACAAATTAACAGTAAAATTCAGAAAAACATATGACAAAATATTAAGAAAGAGTGTCAAAGCTGGTGCATGATAATCATCATGAAACATTGTATGAACATAGTAAATGTTATATTAGTTTTCTACAATATATAGAATGTTATTAGTTGTATAAGTTGTAATCAACTCTGTTGTATTTAAATTATATCAAATTTAAATATACATTCTCTGATCTATGGCCCAATGACATGGCCTCTGTTTCCTCTACCAAAGCCATAATCACTATAAGAAAACATGTTGAATTCCTATGAATTTTTCCAACAAAAATTTTAGTAAGATTTTTTTTTTACTATTTTCCTATAAACTTATGATAAAAACTAAAAGTGATCTAAAATTAGAAAGAAATTTCTTACGATAAAAATCGTTAGAAAACGGTCAAAAATTTCTTACCAATATTCAATTAAAATAATATTCATAGGAAATCTGATCAGAAAATGGTAGGAAATCAGTTAAAAAATTTACTTTGGTAAACGTAAGAAATTCGTCAGAAATTTCTAACCACTTTTTTACAAACAGAATATGTAAGAAATTACCTATCATTTCCTACGAAATAAATATTTTATTATTTAAATATCCTACAAATTTTCTACCAAAATCAGTTAAAAAAAGAAATGAAAAAAGTCCCACATCGACAAAGCAGAGTAAAAGTAACTCCCAACATGCTCTATAAATAGTGACATACTCTAGAAAAAAGAAATACTGAATGAATTAATATAATTTGGGCATTGAATGCCCGTATTTAGTTAAAAATTAATTCTACTTAATTGTTAAAATTATTTCAAAATTGAAATTATTAATTTTGAAATTAATTTAATTAAAATTATTTTTATATAGCTTATAGGAAAATGGTAGGAATATGGTACGAAAATGTTCGTATGAAAACGATGTGATTTTTTTCGTAGGAAAATGGGAGGAAATTAGTAACAATTGCCCTACGATATTCTGACACGAAATTTTCCTACCAAAAGTTTCGTATGAACTTTCCTACCATTTTCTTACTATTTATAATTTCCGACGGCATAGAACCTACGATAGTATTTCGTAGAAAATTGGTAGGAAACGCTTGTTTCTTACGTTTTTTTAATTATATATGTCGTAGGAATATGTGATGTTTTCTTGTAGTGGGTTGACAACAATTTCTCAGTTTCAGCTTCTCATAGTTTACACTACTTCTCACGGGTTTTGTTATCATCAACCACTTGTTCTTTTTCTTTAAAATCATCTGCATGCTCTTTTATTTCATCGTATTCAGCCCTTAAAGCCTTAGTCTTCATTTCCTCCCTATACACCTCCATCTCACACAGACCTTTGTTCCTCAAGAACCGCACGTATGCAAACTTGTCTTTGAACGAAAGCGACTTCGACCAGGCAAAGTTGGGGTTTTGTGGCTTGGTTGGTGGCTCATTGAGTGGCTTGGTTGATAGGCTCCTAAAGATCTTTCGAACTTTTTCTATTCTAAAAAGTTTTTTTTTTTTTAATTTTGAGAGAAACATTAGAGAGAGAATACGTGAAATGATTGCTCGTTCAAGAAGATAGTTGAGAAAAGGTGAGATAACTGAGAGAAATTGAGAGATTGTTTAGGGTTTCACTTCAATTTATAAACTAATAAACGATTTAGGCTCCAAATGATAAAAGAGGTTCAGACGTTGCAAATCAAGCAGATCAAGAAGAGTCAGGTGGATCAAGAGCGGATTAGGCGGATCAGACGGAACAAATGCAGATCAAGCGAATCAAACGATTCAAAATATATTGTTGAATGGGAAAACCAAATAAAAGTGGTTTGTTTAAAAAATATGTTTTTGTTTAATTCAAATAATAATTATATTATTTCAAAATATCTATTTTTAGAAAGTTAAAGAAATATATTATATCTAAAAGATATATTAAGAGCATTAATTTATTTATTTCATATATATATATATATTGTATATACAATTAATAATATATTTTCAAAATTATTATTAGAATACTATTTAAAGTGTTATGTATATAATGTATATATGTGAGTTGTTTGTGAAAAACGGTCCGTGTGAGATTGACGTGTCTAGGGAGGAAATGAAGGATAAGGCTTTAAGGGCCGAATGGTGAAATAAGAGTATGTGGAAGATTGCAAAGAGAAAGAACAAGCTATGGAGAGGTGAAACTGAGAAAGTATCGTCGACCATGGCTTTGGTGGAGGAAGCAGAGGCCAGGGCTTTGAGATGGAGGAAGGAGATTCAGTGGGATGTAGATCAGGGACAGTGCCGTGACTAATAATACAGAGTCCAATAGGTGGTATTAAAATAAAAAAACGTTAATTCATACAAAATTAATAGCATCATTATCTTAATCTCATACAAAACGATTAATAATATCATTCCAAATAAAGAAATCAGAGTAAATAATAAAATTTTCATTCTAAAACACAATTTTTCTCCTTTTTTTTTGGAATTGCTAACTAAACTTTTTTTGTTTTTTTAAAAAAACATTTTTCAGATTACCTTCTCAAGCATAACCTGGTGCTGCTCCCTCTCTTCCCGGTTTGTCTTGCCTCTTTTAAAAGCTCTCTATTGCATCTATTTTCTTCACTCAGGTTGCTCTGCTTTTTGGAATCCTTTCATCAAAAAGATTTTATTTTTTTTTATTCAGATTACTTCCTCAAGCACAAGCACAGCCCCATGCAGCTCCCTCTCTTCCAGGTTTGTTTTGCCTTTTTTGAAGTCAGTCAAGTCACTGATAAATCTCTTTTGATTTCCTAACTTTGAAACCTTCATTCGTCCGTAGGTCATTAGTAAAAAGCCTAAGAATAGTCATGAGAAGAAAGAAACAACAACAAAAGACGGCAACATGCCGTCGTCGCCGCCATGGCTAAGGTGGATAATCTTAACAAACTGTCTGATCTGAAAGAGATCGATCGGTCGTTGAAGAACACAATTGCTGCTTGATGTGTCTCCAGGATCTAGAGCAGCAATTGTGTTCAGTATATGCTTAGACAAGACGATGTCTTCAGGTATTCCTATTCTTCTAAGTAACTGTTAATATAACACGCTCTCTTAAACTGATAATGCCATCTGCAAACTTGGAAGCTATATCTGATTTCAGAGTAGTGCGCATAATATTACAGATTTGGCGAGAAAGTGCGATAAAGATAATGTAACATAGAATAGGAAGATCCACTCTGACTTGTTCTTTTCCTCCATAAATCTTTTATGAAGTGGCTATTAGCATTCAATTGCATTTGCATATTAAAACAGAAAAACATTTGTATTGACTGCGAACTAACTAATTTTTTGTACAACATAAGGGAAAGATCTGCAGCTACAAGAGAGCATTCTGAATATCAAATATGGAATCCATGGTGATAGAGCCGCTGGAGCACACAAGCCAGTGGATGCAAATCACTCTGAAACTGAAACCGAAAGGAGAGATTTGGTGTTCAAGAGTGCGATTGTTTTGCAACGTCCAGTGCTTGATCCTTGCCTTACAGTTGGATTTCTCCCACTTGCTTCTGATGGTCTTAGGGCCGGAAAACTTATTACCATGCAGTGGAGAGTCGAAAGGCTCAAAGATCTCAAGGAAAGTGAAGCCGTAGAACGACAACATGTAAGCCATGTCCAGATTGAGCCAGTCGATATATATATTTTCCTATTTTAACTAAATAATCATTAATCCACGATTAGTTCATCATTACCAGGCTTTCTATTTGAGTTAGTTGACGCTTTTTTCTCGTTAAAGTATCGGCATGTGCATTAATTGCTATTGTTTTATTTACACAAGGATGAGGTGTTATATGAAGTCTATGCAAACTCAGAGAATTGGATGATTGCGGGTAAGAAAAGAGGCCATGTCTCTCTCTCAGAGGAGCAAGGTTAGTAATAGTATATATTAACTTCTTCTCACTCTTGTTTTGTTGCAAGAAAGACCAAATGATGATTTTGTTGTTTCTTTTTGTTGGCTGGTTTAAAATATTACAGGCTCAAGAGTAGTAATATCGATATTATGTGTCCCATTAGTTGCGGGTTATGTCCGTCCTCCTCAGGTCGGTTTGCCAAACGTGGAAGAAGCAAATGTAAGCAACAATCCACCAGGTCCTCACTTAGTGTGCGTCTTGCCTCCACTTCTCAGTTCTTCCTACTGCGTCCCTGTCAAGTAGGGCCGTGCCTAGTAAAGAAACATTCGATTTGTATGTAAAAGTTAGAAATCAAATTTGAAATTATATTGTTATACAGTATACGGCTTATGCTAAGTTTCTATTTCTGAGCTTTCATCACCAATTCACCACACATACTTTAATACTTTTTTTTATGATCACAACTTAAAGTCTAAGGTTAATAAATAGCTATTACGTCTATATTTCCTCTTGGTCTTTTAATTTATTTATTTTTTGTGAATTTCACATACTCAATCTTTTTTTTTCCAATAACGTTAGCTATTGTTTGTCTTTCATCTTTTTACCCATTACGTTAGCTGTTGACTACTGTTTGAGGATTCACTGAGTATTTGATGTGACCCATATTCAACAAGAAATCTTTTTAAAAGTATGCTTTTTCCCTTGTAGGTTTGCGATTAGAGAATTGAGTTCATAGTTTCTTCAATGAGGATAGTTTTTTCTTAAATTTTTAATTCGTGTGTATATGCGGATTGGCTTTGGTGATTAACGAGTTGTTTTTTGTACAATGTTTGTGGCAGATTTTGCCATGTGGGGGTGTGTTTTCAATTTAGTCAAAAATCAATAACGAAAAATAGAAGTGTATATCATGGGAACTTGCAAAAATCCACACTAATTTTAAAAATCACTGCATAGGAAATATAAAGAGCATTTACATTTGTAACAAAAATGTGTGATAATCTAGTTGGATGAACATCAACAATGGATCAACCTTTCCTGCGTAAATATGTGTATATATAGGTAGACAAGACGACATTAAGTATTATCAATCATTAGAAAACCACCTACAAAAAAAAGTGTATACCATATTACTTGTTTCTGCCATGTTTTTATTACATGTTCTTCAGTTAATTAAATTTTTTTTATTTTTGAGAATTGATCAGAATATTCTCATAACATGAGTTTATTACTAAAGTAAATTCCAATAAATCTATCTTGCTAGACTAATTTTATTAAGTTTGCTGCTAATGTTTAGGTTATGGCGACTAGATTACGCATGAAGTTAGTTAAATTATGTTTGTGTTTCTCTCTCTCTAAGATCTCAGTGCCCTATTGATGCACAATTGGAAAAAGAGATATTCTTGGATCACTCTATTAATGATATGTCTTAGAAATCAATTTATGCTTTTTGGAGCTGGGTCATTAAATCTCGATAAACATTAAAAAAAATCGAGAAGGGAATACTGAAATTGTGATAAATATTTTGTGTATATTTTATCCACAATATATGCAGCCAACTGCTACTCATTTTTGCATTTCTCTTTGCCTCCTCCTTTTTGCATCTCTCATTTTCTTTCTCGTTCTCTCACTTTCTCTCTTTCTCTCAAGGATGTTTGGGATTGCTCTTTCCCAGCAACGGTACTACAACAACGGCGCAGGCTTCTGGGTGCCATAGCTACAAAAGATCTTCCATTTTGTCCTGAGAATGTTGTGGCGAGTGGGGAAGAGGAGAGGCCAGCCAACCCCTACATTGTCCTTGCCGAAAAGGAGGAAGAGGAAGAGAAGCGATTAACGAGTGTCTGGAAGAAGACCCTCCACAAGGCAGTGGAGGCAAAGAAGGCGAAAAAGGATGAAGTTTGCCAGCAATATGTGGAAAAGGCCATCCAAGCTTATACGGAAGCAAAATGTTGTGAGAAGAAATCTCAAGATCTACGAGTTCTTGCAGCAAAACAGAGGAAAAATACTCCGACAGTGGAGACTCCTGCTCCTGCTCCTGCTCCTGCGACTAAGACCAAGAGTAAGCTTAGGAAGAAGGAGAAGATCAAGACTAAGCTTAGGAAGAAGGAGAAGATCAAGACTAAGCTTGATCGGACGGCCGAGAAGAGGAAGATTTTGGCTCGGGCACTGAAAAACACTAAGCTGATGGCAAAGAAGACCACTACTCTGGCGGTGGACGTGGAAGTGGAAGAGAGTTGGACTCTGGCTTTGGATCTCCTCCATACCCTCGTCGAGGAGGAGGAGTTGGAAGAGGGACGGTGGGTTTGTGAGTCAGAGAAGCATTACCGGCGGAAAACACTAAGGTGATGGCAAAGAAGATCACTACTCCGGCGGTGGACGTGGAAGTGGAAGAGACTTGGACTCCGGCTTTGGATCTCCGTACCCTCGCCGAGGAGGAGGAGTTGGAAGAGGGACGGTGGCTTTGTGAGTCAGAGAAGCATTTCCAGAAGGCGCTTGAAGGGGAAGTTGCCGGGAATGAAGAAGAAGCTTGTCGACTCTTACAAGAGTCGACCAAAGCTGGTGCTAACACTGAGAAATGCGTGGAAAAATCACGTCAGTACATAAATCTGATGAACGAAGTGGTGGCAGAGGAGGCTAAGGAGGATTAATTTTTTGGAGAGTTATGATTATCGTTTTATGTTTTTTGGAGAGTTATCAGTTGTCATAAGTGTTTTGACCACGTTTTGATCATATATTCACTACAAAAAGACGGCATATAACGTCGGTTATGGTTATATAACTAAACTATTTAACGTTACTTATAAACTGAAACAAATTTATTACCGTTAACAATTAATGACGTGAAACTTCACTTGAACAAAGGTCGTTATGTTTAAAGGCAAACAAATAACATCGGTTTTTTAGTAATTTACCAACGTATTTGTTTTTTTTTTTTGGTCAAACCAACGTATTTGTTATTTTTAGTTATTTATGCTAAAGGGATTGAAATATGAATTTTTTTTTTTGAAATATATGGATTTTTTGCATTGAAATATATGGATTTTTTGTTTGCAGCTTGTTGTTTATAACTTCATCGGGAGCAGGGGAAAAGAAGTTCTTCAGATGCTATTCGTGTCTCAGTCTTGGTGAGTTATAATCTTCACTATGGCTAACATATTTCCAAAGTTCCATAGATTAGCTCTTAATAGAAGAAGTGGTATGAACTATGAAGTATATGTTTAATATGTTATTAAGTGTGAGGCACATCGCTGTAAGCCTGCAATGAGCTGTCAATTTTTTCATGAGATTTAAAATTGACTTGCATCTTGGCTTTATCAGGAATTATATGATGATTTGCAAATAGGTTTGAACATGAGAAAGCTCGCACTAGTAATAATTTCCAAGTTAGCAGGTATAACATGTATATCTTTTTTTCTTCTTCTTGTGTGTGTTTTCCATTAGATTTACAGAGTATCAGATATGGAGATATGGAGCTAGTGAAGCTAGTGAGAGTACTGCCAAGTTCGAAGGATGAAGTAAATGTTGCTTTGACTTTTTGTTTGTCGATGATATTTATTATTTAATTATTTTTACAATGTTTGAGGATTTAAACTTTTTTTTCTATAATCTATTAATGTTTTATTTATTATATTTAATTTAGTAATGAATTATATTAGAAATTAAATATTTTGATTTCCTTTAATCTCTCTAGCTAAATCATTGCTAGCTAAATCATTGCTATACGTAGACAATAGTAGCAACAAATAATTTGTTAGCCATAGATTTTATAGAGAAGATCGTTGCTAAAATTTGTAGCCACATAGTCACGAAAAATCAGTTGCCAAAGTTGTCACTAAAAAACCATGGGATCAAGTCGTAGCCATGCCATTCCTAATGGCTACAGAATGTGCTTTTGCTAATCCATCACAATGCAGCTACAAATTGGCTATGGACCAAGGATAGCATCGCAGCTGAGGCTACAAAATTTTTCTGTTGTTGTCTGTCGCTTGTGTTGTATTAGCGAGGGATTGTGTCTTATAGCTAAATAATAATCGGTAGCTATTTTAGTCAGTTTTTGTAGTGAGAAACTTAAATATCTTAAATAAATTTTATAGAAAACTAAATCACATAAATGAATCAGACGGTGGAATATATATAAAACACACACACAAATTATCTAGCTATAAGCATCTACGTCAATGTCATATGAGACAACAGCAGCTAAATCTTTTTTCAAAAACTTGATCGTAGCCATTTATTTTTCCTCTAAAGAATTTTAATCTGATATGCTTTATTAGTGGTTTTCTGCCACATAACTTAAATGAAATAATCAACACTTTAATTGAATTACAAAAAAAATCTGATATGATTTATCAGTGGTCTTCTACCACATAACTGAAATGAAATAATTAAACACTTTAATTGAATTACAAAGAAAATTTAAGATAATGTAAACTTTGGTACTCGACTTAAAGAGGTAAAATCATATGAAAAAACCTCGTGAGAGTGAAGCCGATCTATAATCTTTTATGACTGAGAAAAAAAAGAACAAAATCTAGAAAAACTTTCTCGTCTCGTATGTATTCACATATAATAAATTAAATACGCAATATGAAAACCTGAAAGAGATCTACTGGAAAAAAATTAAGAAGCTTTAATCGTATCCTACAAAGATGGGGTGAGTTTAAAGGATTCACAATGTAAAGAGGAATACCTGAAACGTCTTGATGAGAGAGTTAAACCTAAAAATGTTAAAGTTACTTGAGATAAATGTTTTATATGATTTAGATATTAACTTTTTGAAAAATGTGTTAAAATAAAAAAAATACTGATTATTTAAATATTTTTAAAAACTGATGTGACAGAAGGAAGAATGCTGATGTGTTAGTCTTGTAAGACCTCACTCACTCTTTATATAATAGATACTAGGTAGGGACCCGCGCCAAGCGCGGGCTTACGATGTATTCAAAGTTAATTACAAAATTTATAAAGGCGATTATTGATAAATATGAATTTTGTAAGTTATAAAATGATATATTTTAATATTCTATTGTTCTAACAATACTAACAATGAATCATTTATTTAAGGTTTTTTATAATGGTGAAAAGCTTCGAATAGTTGGATAATGGTATTGTGATCTGTATTGTTAATAAATCCATAAATTTCGATAGTTGGATAATGATACTTTTAAAAAAACTCATCACTTTATCAAAATGACCATTATCGTTATGTGCATTAATATTTGCTGATGTATTACATTTCCATTACTGCATATCTTTAAGTTGCAGTTTGTTTCAGTGTGTATTTTTTAAACACCATTATAGTTTTATAATCGATTTCTTTTATGTTTAATAAACGTATCGGTTCTCGACAATCAATAAAACCATTAATAGAAAAAGTGAAAGAGTATCGATTCTGAAGTATAAGTAAACCAAATTGTCATTAAAATAAACCATTTATTTAGTAAATGTCTAAACCAAAACAAATAAAATAAACTATCGTTTCCTTACATTCGGAAAGACGGCTTTGTATACAACGTTCAAAGTTTTGGTTTGTGGCTTACCTATAGGAGCCGTTATTAGAATTTTCAAACCAGCTTTCAAAGTAACATGTGATATAGCCACATAAAGTTGTCCATAGAAAAATACGGATTTTGGTAAATACAGTCCAACCTTTTGCAAAGTCTGTCTTTGGCTTTGATGGATAGTCATTACAAAGGCGATGACTACAGGGAATTGTTTATGCCTCATTCTAAAAGGGAACCTTGTCTCAGTGAAGGGAAACAAACACATGGGATCAAGACCTTTTGACCAATATACTCACCAGTTATGTTGCTAGCTTGAATAACATATTTGGCCAATTGTGTTACCAAGAATCTTGTTCCATTGCATAAACCACCTTTAGGGTCAATATTCTGAAGCAACATAATAGGTGTTCTTATTTTTAATTTCAGTTCATGGTTCAGCAATCCTAAGATCTTAATACTATTAAGATATTTCTGGGTATAGACTTTTTCATCAATATTGCACTAAGCCCTAAACCCCTTGCACGGGCATAGGGGTTTCACAAACGTACAACAGAACTTGATGTTATAAACTGACGATTGAAGATAATTAAAACAAAAATTTAAAACATAGATGATAAAATAAAACAAACTCAAAAATAAACACCATTCAAAATTAAAAACCATAATGCTACTAAATAAGGGTATGAAACTCACTAACCAATTGAACTAAGACAAAAACGAATTCTTCGTCTCTACATAATCGTTTTTCATCTTCTTATTTTTCCCTCTTATTTATATGTTGGTTTTTGTTCTGTATCGTCTTTTTCTTATCTTTCTTTATCGTATTCCACCTTTATCTCTCCTTATTCTGTCACGTCTACTTCTTAGTTTTCTTTTATTTTCTTTTATTTCTTCTTCCTCCTCCTTTTCATTCTATATGTCTTTTTTTACTTCTTATTCTTTAGAATTTTTTTTGTCACGTCTTCTTCTTCTTCGTGTTTTCCACATCTTTTCCTTCTCTTCTTCCTCTTCTACTTCTTTTTCTTCGTCATCGCCTTCATCTTCTTCGTTTTCTCCGACTTCATATTCTTCTTGTTTTCCTTCGTTTTTTAAATTAATCAAATACATGTACCTCAAAACTTTAACTTTCTTTCTCTCTATGCCCCTCCAGGCGTCCCTCCCTATCATTCTTTCTCTCTTCATCTCCCTCTTTCAATATTTCTCTCTCACTATCTCTCTTCCTCTCTTGTCCTAGTTTGTATATATCACATGATTTAGACAACTACATTTAAAGTAAAAACTGTTTCGTATATAAAAAAATAGGAACACAAAAAGATAAAGTAACATATATTTAATAATACGTACCTGGAAGGTTTAACTCTCTCTACTATTTCTCTTTCTCTCTATTTCTCTCACACACACTCTCTCTCTCTCTCTCTCTCCATCTATATGCCCCTGAAAGCATCTACATGTCCCTGAAAGCATCTACATGTCCCTGAAAGCATTAACTCAATTACTCTTTATCCTTCTTTCTCCAAATTCACCAGCCTCTTCCCCTTCTTATTCTTTAACATTTTTGTCTTGTCATAATTTTTCTTATTATGATTTTTTTTTCTTTTTCCGGTCTTCTTCTTCGTCTTTTCCATCTTCTTTATCATTGACTTCAATTGTTATTATTTCTTATCTTTTCTTTTCTCTTCTTCATCGTCTTCCACTTCTATTTCATTTCCCTCTTCGGATTTGTCTTCTTTTTCTTCTTCCTCTTCTGTTTTGTTCTACTTTTCTTCTTACTCTTGATCTTATGGTTTAGTTCTTCCTTGTATTTTTCTTATTCTATAGCTTTTCCCGGTTTTTATTCGTCTTCTTGTCCTTTCTCCAGTTTTATGTCCTTTGTCTTCTTTTTCTGCCCCAAATTCTTCATCTTCTTCTTCCTCATATTTTCTTTCTTATTCTTCATTGTCTTTGACTTGTACTTTTTTTTCTTCTTCCTCTTATATATCTTTCGATTTTATTATTCCTCACCATTTTCTTTCATCTTCATCATCGTCTTTGATTTCTTTTTCATCATCTTTGTATTCTCTCAATTCTTCTTCTTTTTCTCTTTTAATTTGTATTAGCCTTCTTTATTTTCTACTTCTCGCCAAAGTTCATTATCATTTATATGTTGTAGGTTATTTTCTCTCTCATAAGCGTGGGCACGATGGTATCAGTGCATTGGTAAACAACCTCTTTGGTAGCTTTTATCTCTTCTTCTAGCCAGTTCTTACATGTACCTGAAGACTTCAAATTTTGTCAACCATATTAATCAGATATCAAAAACACAGAAGGGACAAATCGCTATATATGTGAGTCTTTATCTAGTATGTATATAGCCGGATGGATACATTAGATTTTTAATTAACACCGCTTTGAGAAGGTTTTCGAAATCGCTGGCTCATAGCAGATCATTCGGACTTATGAGGCCCATTTAAAGCGAATAAATTCATGTCATAAATTTTAACATGTAAGATTAATGATTGACCAATAAAAATTAATTAAAACGACACATATTAATGACACGTAAGACGATCGTTCAGGAGACGACACCTAAGATTTTTGACTTCGAAAATAATAGTATAGATTTGCTTATGTTATAAATATGTACACTCATGTAAAGAAACCAAGTGAAGAAGTCCTAAACAGAAACATTTCTCTTCTCTTATTCTCGTCTCTCTCTCACCGCTCTCACAAAAAAAAAGCAAAGATTTTACTATTATATATATGAATGTATAGTTTATAGGTGCACGTTGTATTGCTTTTGTAACTGAAATTTAACTCAAATTATATAACCCACGATCAAAACGTATTATAAAAGCAAATTCGTATTGTCATTTTTTTAGGAGAAGTATTTCTAAAACATATCTATATTGGATGTTTGACAACAACAACAACAACAACAAAACTATAGTAAAATCAATACAATAAAAAAAAATTAAGTCTTTCCATATGATTGATACATAGGCTTTTTGTACTCTAGCTTAAAAGATGACATTTCATCAAAAATATTAAATTTAAAGCTCTTGTAATAAAATTTTTGGAGAGTTATCAGTTGTCACTAGTCTTGACCACGTTTTGATCATACATTGTAAGACGTGGAACGGACTTCTCTGACATGGTCCGAACCACACCCTTCTTCTTTTTTTGCTAGAAACCACACCCTTCTTTGTCATTTAACGTACATAGTTGTGATAATTAAGCTAGCCCAGGCTGAGTTTAAGCGGTTTGACTTATGAAATTTTTAGGCAATATAATTAAGCTTTTGATTAGGGTTGTCCAATGAGCGACCCGAAGCTTTCTGTTTTACTCGACGAAAAAGAAAACACTATGTAAGCGTTAATATAGCATGCTTTTTTAAAAAATATATATATATATATATCTATATCAAATACGAAATAAAATTTAACTGATGAACTTTTTCTTGCGGTTTTTGGGTGGTTTAACATATTATTGACACATTATATGAAATAGAGCAACATAATTAAGCTTTTGATTAGGGTTGTCCGATGGGCGACCCGAAGCTTTCTGACAAGAATAACATAGAAATATGAATTTTGAATGAAATTTTACCTGGAGCCATGTAACCGTAAGAACCAGCTAATGGAGGCCGGTTACGCGGTTTAGATGGATCTCCATTGGTATTTCCATCACCGGAGACGGTTTTGGCTAAACCGAAATCGGGTAAGTAAGGTTCAACCGGGTAGAGTCGGAGGAAGGCAATCGTGGTGAAGGTAAGCGAGGGCGTGTGCAACGCCTAAGACGACGTCGTATCAAGCTTCCCAATCATCTCCTCCTCTTCCTTTGCCGGCGCCGTGAAGCAGAGAGCGTAAACTTCTGTTGGGGAGATAATCGTAGAACAAGAGTTTCAGATTCTTATTCGAACACCAACCCAAAGAGACGGATTATGTTCCGGTGTTGGAACGATCCGGGAGTGTTGATCTCCGAGTTAAACGCTCTGTTCTCTTCCTTTGACCACATCTTCTTCACAGCTAGAGTTTCTCCGGAGGAGATCGTTACTCTGTAAACTAGTTAACTGGTGTTGAAACATCTGGTGAGCCATTGCGGATTTGGATCGATGTAGGATTCTTTGATGAGTGATTGTCAGGTCATTTTGGTGCTGCATGCAGCACGGTGAACAGATATTGAACGTGAGGCTTATGACGAAAGAGATGGAGGTGGCGGTGGAGGTAAAGAGGGAAGAGAATAGTTGGTTCTCGAGGTGGAGCTTGGGAGATTGCTGTGAAGAGTGTGATATGGAGGAAGGTAGCGAGGTTGGTGAGAAAGTATCATGAGAAGTGGAGATGTGTTTCGAGTGATCTGGATTTGCTGATGGTTATAGAGACAAGTTTCCTCGCTTTGGTTATGGATTGAACCTCGGATGGGTATCGGTGGCTTTGTGTTTCCACTTGAGTACTAAATGCTGAGCAGAAACTACAGAAGCGATACTTTCCTTTCTTGTTGCCGATTTCACAACACGAGAGACTATAAAATAATTTTATGATTGAAACTATACCAGGAGTCGAAAAGGTTTTGTGACACGTCAGGGGGCGACTCAAAGGGCGATCTTAGGGTTTCTAGCTTCTTGCCCACGCTAGGGCACCGGCGGCATGGTGGCGCAGGAGCGGACGGCTCCGCTGCCATCGGCGACAAAAGGAACGGATGTAGGAGAGGCGGCGCAAACTGTTTTGGCGGAGCAGGCAAAGGAGATCGAAGAAGGGGAAATTCAGTTGGATGGAGCGAGCACTGATTTGGTGTATCCTCCTTTGGTGGAGACGGTGACGCATAAGACGATGAGTGGCGATGGTTCTATGGGTAACGTTCAGGAAAAACCGGGAGAAGTGGGTGGTTTAGCCAAGCCGTGGACAGAAGCTGTTCGGAAAACGGAGGTTTTGCAGAGATTTGATCTGGAGGAAGAAGAGATTGACGGGGTTAGAGCTTTTCGGATTCCAGATTCCCTTTTGAACGAGGCTCCGATGTGGAATGACTGCATTGTGGGAAAGTTTCTTAAGACTGCACCACATGTTGGTTCCATCCACATGATTGTTAACAAAATTTGATCATTGGGAGATAAGCAGAGTAAGATTGATGTGTATGTAGTTAACGCTATAACTGTTAAGTTTCGGATCAAGGACCAGAATATGAGGGAAAGAGTTTTGAGACGACGGATGTGGAATATAAAGGACATACCGATGATTGTGTCCCCCTGGAGCCCAGTTGCAGAGGAGACACAACCAGTGATGAAGTCGATACCACTGTGGGTAATTCTGAAGAATGTGCCGCGGAAAATGTATCACTGGAAGGGTCTGAGTTTTCTGGCTAGTCCAATTGGAACTCCAAAACAGCTGCATCCTGACACTGTTTGGGTGAAGAGCTTCGACGTAGCTCGCGTGTTGGTGGAAGTTGACTTAACAAAACCATTACCGAGAGCTAATTGTTTCAACATGGAGGGCACACAGGTGGAGGTTGAGTATGAATTTCCTTGGTTGCCACCGTTCTGTACCTTGTGTGGAGGGTGGGGTCACGTGGGAGAGGAATGCAAATCAAAACATATGCCCAAAAGGATTCTGCAAAGACCAGAAATTTCCACGCATAGAGAAGATGCGAATACTATTTCTGGTACAGCAGCTACCCGATCAGATGCAGTGGACGTAGCAAAGGAGGTTGAGAGTATTAGCGTCGAAATGGCTCTAAATTCTCTTATGTCGTCAGTAACAAAGAAGAAGGAGCATTCTCGAAAGGATATCATTGCTCCTACGGAAACCCTGAGCAACTTACCACTAATAACCAACTCAGAGATTTCTGAGCCAATGGTCCCTGCGAAGGAAAAAGAGTGGAAATCACCTCAGAAGCCTTACCGAAGGCCGAGAGAAAAACCACTCATGATAGAGAGTGTTTCTTCAGGTTCTCGATTTTCAGCTCTTAGGGAAACAAATGGTGATGACTGTGAAGTGGACCTAGGGATTGAAGAAAAAGATAAGAGGGAGATTCCCCCTCCAAAGGATACTGAAATAGACGTTGAAGACCAAAACCCAAATGGAAAGGAACTGGTTGACCAAACCGAGAATCTTGCTGAAGCACATCGAGCGCCTCTCTCGCGAGCGGCTAAATCTGCTCACCGGTTTGTCTCTGCTCCAACTGATCCACGACAAGGTCGCAACTCAGAGGGGAAGAGAGGAAAGAAGGTCAACAAATCAAAATCTCAATAATGAGTGGTTTTTTTTTTGAACGTTCGAGGATTTAATAAACGTTCTAAGCATGAGGTTGTAAGAGATTGGGTTAAAGGGAATGGTTTTTGTTTTGGCTGTATTTTGGAGACTCGTGTGGTGGAAGACAAGAGTCACAAGATAATTAACTCTGTTTTTCCGGGCTGGTCATATGTTTCCAACTACGAACATAGCGACTTAGGCCGGATTTGGTTTGTGTGGAATAAGGATGTGAGGGTGACAGTGATACATAAGAGTATGCAAATGATTAAGGCTCTGGTTACGTTAGTGGATCAGGATGAAGACATGATCTGTAGTGCTGTCTATGCGTCGAATTTTGCTTCGGAGAGAACGACTTTGTGGGCTGAAATGCAGATTTTGCACCATACTGTCTGCAAAGACAAGAGATGGCTGATATGTGGAGATTTCAATGAGGTTTTGAGCAATGAGGATCATTCGCTTGGTGATCTTTCACCGGTTGATACAGTGGGGTCAAGGGAGTTTCAGGATGCGGTGAGGCAATGCAGTCTAACGGATATGGGGTATCATGGTCCTTGGCTTACATGGTGTAACAAGAGAAAAGAAGGGCTAATTCACAAAAAACTGGATCGAGTATTAGTGAATGAGGAATGGCTTCTAAATCATCCTCTGTCGTACTCTGTTTTTGAGGCGGGTGGGGTTTCCGATCATCTTCGAGTGAGGTTTTATCTGTCGCATAAGGAGCAGCGTATCAAAAAACCGTTTAAATTTATTAATGCTCTTGCAAAAATGCCGGAGTTTAGGCCAGTAGTGCAGGAGCACTGGGCGAAATCGACGGCGCTTTTCCATTTGACGTCAGCTATGTTCCGGCTAACGAAGAAACTAAAAGATTTGAAACCAGCTCTTCGGGTTTTATCTAAAAACAGATTTGGTGATCTGTCGAAGCGAACGAAAGAGGCGTTTGAGGACTTGTGCTCAAAACAGGAGGCGAATGCTCTTAATTCCACTCTGGAGGAGTTAGAAGCGGAATCAGTGGCACAATCAAAGTGGGAACAGCTGTATGAGCTTGAGGAAGCTTATCTCAAACAAAAATCCAAGTTACATTGGATGAATGTTGGAGATAAGAGCAACAAAAAAATTTTCAGGGCTGTGTGTATCCGTGAGTCTCAAAACTCGATAAAAGAGATTGTGGACAAAGATGGGAATACCCTAAAGGATCCAACAGATATCAAAGCTGAAGCAGAGAAGCATTTCAGAGATTTTCTCACCCATATTCCAGGGGAGTTTCGGGGTGCGGAAGTTGGGGCTATGGAGGATATTTTGGGTTCTAGATGCAGTGTTACGCAGTGTGAACGACTGATTCGTGAGGTTACGGAGGAAGAGATTAGACATGTGCTTTTCAAAATGCCGAATAATAAGTCTCCGGGTCCTGATGGATTTACCACAGAATTCTTCAAGAACACCTGGGAAATCATTGGGGCTGATGTTGTAGTTGCTGTCCAATCTTTTTTTCGCTTGGGTTTTCTGCCAAAGGGGGTCAATTCTACGATCTTGGCACTAATCCCAAAGAAAAATGATGCAAGAACTATGAAGGATTACCGACCCATTTCGTGCTGCAATGTTTTGTACAAGATTATTTCTAAAATTCTTGCGAATCGGCTTAAGGATATTCTCACGAGTGCTATAGTTCCGAATCAGACTGCTTTTGTAAAGGATCGTCTGCTTGTAGAGAATGTTTTACTTGCTTCTAAGATTGTGCAAGACTATCACAAAAATCTGGGGCCTCCTCGTTGCTCAATGATGATCGATCTCGCCAAGGCGTTTGACTCGGTTCAATGGAGTTTTCTATTGAACACACTTCGCGCAATGGGAATCCCCGAAACTTTTATCAATTGGATAAAGCTCTGCATCTCGACAGCTTCATTCTCGGTAAAAATCAATGGCGAATTGGTTGGGTATTTTCAGAGTAGCAGAGGGTTACGGCAGGGCTGTGCTTTATCCCCTTATTTGTTTGTGATATGTATGAATATACTATCTAAGATGTTAGACCAAGCTGCTGTGGAGCGACATTTTGGGTATCATCGGAATTGCTCTAATTTGAAACTCACGCACCTATGCTTCGCAGATGACATAATGGTATTCTCAGATGGAAAGGAGCGATCAGTAGAAGGGATTGTAGAGGTTTTTGAGAAATTCGCAGCTCTCTCGGGATTGCAGATAAGTCTGGAAAAGTCTACCATTTTTATGTCGGGTGTGTCTGACGCTACCCGTATTTCAATCGTTGATCGTTTTCCGTTCGCATTGGGAGCATTTGCCAGTTAGATATCTTGGTCTTCCTTTGATGACAAAGAAAATGACCAAGGCAGATTACGCGCCTTTGGTTGAGCGAATTCGCAGAACCATTGGAAACCTGGACAGTTCGACATATATTGTTCGCGAGACGTCTTCAATTGTTGGTATCAGTCATTTCGGGTCTCATAAATTTCTGGACAAGTGCTTTCCATCTTCCGAGGACCTGCATCAAAGAAATAGACTCGATATGCAGTGCTTTTCTTTGGTCGGGTCCTGGCTCAATTATCGCAAAGCGAAAGTCTCCTGGCTTGATGTGTGCACGCCTAAGATTGAGGGTGGGCTAGGCATTCGATCAATTCGTGATGTTAATACAGTGTGTTGTCTCAAACTTGTCTGGAGACTACTATCTAATACGTCTTCATTGTGGAAATCTTGGATTAATCAACAGTTGCTCTGTGGTAAATCATTCTGGTCTTCGCGTCTTTCTGCTCAAGGTTCATGGATTTGGAAGCGTCTGCTCAAGACGCGAGATTTAGCTAAGGGTTTTCATCAGATGAAAGTAAATAATGGAGAAAATACTTCTTTTTGGTATGACAATTGGTGCTCTCTGGGTCGGTTAATTGATTTGGTTGGTGCGCAAGGCTTTATTCAATTGGGGGTTCCAGCTCAGTCTTCACTCGCTTATGTTTGGAAGAAACACAGGTTGAAACGGCACAGAACTGATACTCTGAATCATATAGAAGCGGCTATATCCGAAGCAAAAAGGGGCTGTAACACTCAGGAGGACCAGCCTCTATGGCACGGGAAGGGAGGAATTTTCAGGCCGATTTTTGTGTCCAAACATACATGGAACAATATCAGAGCTGTAGGTATTAAAAAGGCATGGAGCTATACGGTTTGGTTTCAGAATGCCACCCCGAAATTCGCTTTTATCACATGGCTCGCCATGTTGAATCGGTTATTTACGGGGGAGTGTATGGCCCAATGGGGGCAGAGCGTCTCTACCTCGTGTGTCTTCTGCTCGGCCCCAATGGAGACAATACCACACCTTTTTTTCGAGTGTCCTTTCTCAAGCCAAGTATGGAGGAAGCTCGTACAGGGTTTGCTTCCGAGATCACTACACTTTCGTATGGGCAGACATTGTGGCTCTACTTGTCTCCAAGACGTTAGACAACACGGAGCTGTTCATTGTGAGATATACCTTCCAAGCAATATTGACCTACATCTGGAAAGAGCGAAATGCAAGGCGTCACGGGGATATACCGACACCCGCTGAAGTATTGATCGTACAATTGGATAAAATGGTCCGAAATAAACTGTGTTCATTGCACGCTGCTGGAGATTTCCGATACAGCGACGGTCTGGAGCTATGGTTCGGCTCAAGAAGATAGGGAAATATCACCGAATCAAGACACCTTTGCTCATACTTTGTTTTCGACCTGTAGACTTATTTCTTTTCAATTTCTCCTTCTTGGTCTGATTTTGTAAAGAAAACAGCATTTTTTTTAAATAAATTTAACATTTTTTCAAAAAAAAATAAAATAATTTTATGATTACTAGTAATAAAATTCATTATCGTATTCCTTTTTGGCATCTTCTTGTTGTTGTTGTTCTACATGCAACTAACTATTTGCAGATCCCAAGTCATCAGTTTATATGTGAAAACAATTTCCGCATGTGACAAAACTGACTAATAATTGTTGCCGTAAAGTCTAAATCTTTTGTCTTGTGGACTTGATGTATAGTGTTAATCACCACAGAAAGCCTTCCAATATTCAATCACAAAGCTAGCAATACAACAATACTCATTTTCAACAAATACGATTTAATTGGTTCATTATTAGGATCTTAATCTGATCGACGTAAGGCTTGTTTTGATTTGTTGCATACAAGTTTTACGATGGGAAAGACATTTGGATGGCTATCATTAAGAAGTTAAAGATGCGGGAAACAAACAAAAAATATATAATAACATAAATTTTTTATTTTGGTAATTATGTGATCCCAACGAATCCGACTAGTCTCCATTTGAGATCAAACAAAAAGTGGATCTAAAACTGTAAATCTTAATGAGTTATATACAAAAAAGGTCTAGTTCAATAAAAAATTTGTCAAGATTGAGAAGTTCGTAAGCTGGAATTCTCTCTTGTATTCACAAGACCAAAAAAGGTCGAACTTATATACACGTACAAAGTGATAAATGCAAATCTAAGAGAATATACAATATACAAACTAAATGGAAATACTTCTATATTGTTAAGATATTGTCTTGATTGCCAAGTATTCCCTAATACCCCTCCTCAAGTTGGAGCATGTAAGTCTCGAATGCCCAACTTGGAAAGGAAATCTGTGAACTCTTTTTGTCCTAAAGCCTTGGTAAGAATGTCCGCAAGTTGCTCTTTGGACGAAACATATGAAGTACGAACAATGTCATCACGAATGAAGTGGCAGTCTGACTCAATGTGTTTCGTGCGTTCATGAAACACAGGATTTGTACTTAGATGAACCGCAGACTCATTGTCACAACGAATAGTCATAGGACCGTCATGCTTAATGTCGAACGCCGTGAGTAAAGATTTGAGCCACTTGAGCTCCCGTAGAACTTCAGTTAATGCCCGATACTCAGCTTCAGTAGAGGATAAAGAGACCACATCTTGTTTCTTCGTCTTCCAAGAAATCGGAGAGGACCCAAGTTGAACAATCCAACCCGTCACAGACCTCCTCGTCAAAGGACAATCTGCTCAATCAGAGTCGCACCAACTCGTTAAATGAAGCGACGACTCAGCTCGCAACAAGATACCTTGTCCAAGAGTACCCTTAAGATATCGCACCACATGTAATGCCGCATCCCAATGATCAGTACGTGGTGCATGCGTGAACTGAGATAGCAAGTGAATGGAAAATGCCAAGTCAGGTCGAGTTGCCGAGAGATAAACCAAACGACCAACTAGATGTCGATACGAGTGAGGATTATCCAGAAGAGGACCCGATGCTAAACCGAGACGTTGTTTCTGTTCGATTGGAAAACCCGCTGGCTTGCACCCCAAGTAACCAACTTCCGTCAAAATATCTAAAGCATACTTTCGTTGACACAAGTAAAACCCCTCCTTGCTCCGAGCCACCTCTATTCCCAAAAAATACTTAAGAAAGCCAAGATCTTTCATATGAAATCGCGTCGATAAATACGTCTTGAATTTGGCAATAAAGGATGGTGAATTTCCCGAGATTATCAGATCGTCGACGTACACAAGGACACGAAGCACTAAACCATTCTGAGAGTAGACAAATAGAGAATAATCCGTGTGCGTGCCAATAAAACCAAAATCACGAAGTGCTGAAGTAAGCTTGTTAAACCAACACTGAGGAGCCTGTTTCAAACCATAGATCGACTTGCGTAGCCGACACACACGAGAACCAGAATCAGATCAAAACCCAGGTGGAAGTTTCATATAGACCTCCTCATCCAGGTCACCATGAAGAAATGCATTATGGACGTCCATCTGATGCACTTCGTAATCCTTTTTCGCTGCAATGTCAAGGAAAATACGAACCGTAGTCATTTTTGCAACGGGTGCAAAAGTCTCATCATAGTCAATACCTTCAACTTGTTTGTTTCCAAGAGCAACCAGCCTTGCCTTGTATCGTTCAATAGTCCCATCATCGCGGTGTTTAATCTTAAACACCCACATACTTCCAATCGCCGTTTTACCAGGCGGCAAATCAACGACATCCCAAGTATAATAAAGTTCCAATGCATTGACCTCACCACGAACAGCTTGTCTCCATCGTTCGTCGGACATAGCTTCATTAAACGAACGAGGTTCCACCGCGACCGACAAGGCCATTAAATATCTGCGATGATTAGTAGAAAAACGATCACAATTGAGGTAAGCAGAGAGAGGGTGAACCGTACCTGAGGACAATGATGGTGAGGGGATCGTGAGAGTCGAGTGAGGGAGAGAGACTGTATTAACCACGAAATCTTTCAGTCGTGTGGATTGTGTCCTAAGTCGAAGTCCTCGTCCCAACAATTCAGTAGAACTAGTCGCAGACTCATGTAAAGTCGTATCAGTCACATCATTCTCAGAATGTTCTTGTCCAGCATCACCTTCAGCAGGTTGAGATACCGGAGGAACAGTGACAGTAACAGCCTCATCGGAATCTTCAGAGAGAACTGTCGGAGGGTCCAGAGGCGTGCTTGGTGCTTCACCACTGGTCGATGAAGATGTCAAAAACGGAAACACATCTTCCTGAAAAACCACATCGCGAGAAGTAAATGTAACCTCTCGTTCAAGATCATAAAGTCGCCACCTTTCTTCCCTGGTGGATAGCCAAGAAAGACACAACGTCGAGTACGAGAAGCAAATTTATCACCCTTAGTATCCAAGTTATGCGCATAACATAAGCAGCCAAAAACACGAAGTTGTTCAAATAACGGAGGACGACCATGCAACATTTCATACGGAGTTTTGTCATGAAGGAGCTTAGAAGGAGTTCTGTTTATCAAATGGCACGCCGTCAAAGCACACTCAGCCCAATATTCGATGGGTAACCCAGCCTGAAAACGTAGTGCTCGCGCCACATTAAGAATGTGACGATGCTTCCGTTCGACACGCCGATTTTGTTGAGGCGTTCCAACGCAAGATGTTTCATGAATGATTCCTTGTTCGTTAAAGAACTTTGATAGACAAGTAAACTCTGTGCCATTGTCACTCCGCAAAACTTTAATGTCTTTGTCGAACTGTCTTTTCACGAGAGAAACAAAATCACGTAAGTGTGTTGAGACATCAAGTTTATTCGGAAGTAAATAGATCCACACTGCTCGAGAATAATCATCAACAATCGTCAAAAAATAACGAGAACCACAAAACGCAGAAACACGGTAAGGGCCCCAAAGGTCGCAATGAATCAGATCAAATGGTTTTATTGCTTTATTAATGCTGTCGGGAAAAGACTGTCTTGTTTGCTTGGAACGTAAACAAACATCACAAAGAGAAGAACATAGTTCAGAATTATTAGAAAAACGAACACCAGGAAGTAAACCCACAACACGAGATGACGGATGACCCAAATGACGATGCCACAACACACTCTCATCGCCAATACTAGTCTGATAAGAAGTCAACGTCTCAAGTCCTCGGAAGTGGTACAGTCCCTCACTCTCACGATCACCCACTCCAATCAGCGTCCTCGTGATGCGGTCCTGCAAAACCACAAGTCGATCAGTTATTTGCCCTACACAATAATTATCGGTAAGCAACTGTCCAAACGAGATTAAATTCGTATGAAAGCCGTCGACAAAGTAAACATTTCGCAGCTCAAGGTGAGATGTCAATCGAATATCGCCTTGTTGACTAGACAAAGCGTTCTCTCCAGCAGGCAAGCGAACGGGAACTGGGGCAACCGGACGTATATTCGAAAGAAGATCCAAGCGTCCCGTCATATGGTGAGTTGCTCCTGTATCCAAAATCCACAGAGGTTCATCAAGCTTACCGCTGAGACGTGAGGTAGACGGAGTCGAGTTAGGCTGGAAAAGCTTCATCAGAGTCTGCCAATGAGCATCGGAGAACCCTGTCAGACCTTGTCGGTCAGCATCTGTGAGCGCAAGGTTCGCTGCGACCTCAGTTTGTCCGGTCATCACCTGAGTTGAATTCGCACGAACAGTGGATCCCTGTCCGCGAGTCGACGAGGTCGTGCTTCCTCCTTGCAAGTTGTTGCGATTTCTGGGACGATCTCCCCACCATTCCGGAAACCCAATAACCCGAAAACAAGTCGAAGCCAGATGCCCTGTTCTCCCACAGCTTGTACAGACGACACCTGTACCTCCATTCAAACCTCCATTCGAGCCTTTCCCCGAGTTCTGGTTGCGCGTCACTCCATTCTCAGCACCAGTGTTGCGTCGTTGATTGGAGAACGAAGCTTGAGCCGCAAATCCCATTACCGGAGTAACATCCTTTCTCGCATTCAACTGCACCGTCTCGTTTTGCACGATGGTTTGGTAGACCGTGTCAAGATCTGGTAGAGGAATTTGTGCGCAAGTTTGAGAACGCACAGCTCCATGAGTCGCATCATCAAGCCCGTAAAGAAAATCATGAACCCGGATTGCATCTCTTTCTTTCTCGTGCACTGTAGCCAAATCACATGTGCACTTATTACAAGTACAAGTTTTTGTCGTTAAACAATCGGTCATGGAATCCCAGATTTTCGTCAACTGTCCAAAGTATTCTTCAACCGAAGAACCCATCTGTCGACAATTTGCCAAAGCTCCTCGAAGTTGCTGATATCGTGCTCCACTCTTAAGCGCAAACCTCTTCTTGATATGATCCCAAAGATCCTTAGCCACTTCGCAATGAGAGATGTTGCTTCGTATTTTCGGTTCGATCGTCAACTTCATCCACGTCACAATCAGATGGTTATTCGCCATCCAATCTTCGAGATCCGGTGAGTCGTCACTCGGTTTCGGAATGCTTCCATCCACAAAAGCAAACTTCTTTCGAGCACTCAGAGCCAAACGAAGGTTCTGAGCCCATTCGTCGTAATTTTGCCTGTTGAGCAAAGGCTGAGAGATGATCGCTCCGGGATTATCTCCGGAGGTCAAGTCATAGGAAGAAATCGTCTTCCTTGTCTTCGTCGTCGATGCCACCGTGAGAGAGTCATCGTCTTTCCCCATCGTAAAACAGAGAACAAAACTCGAACAAGTTTTTGATCGATAAGAAAGTTTCAACTATGAGAGAATCGATTTTTATCTGTTTCGCAGCTCTGATACCATGAGAAGTTCGTAAGCTGGAATTCTCTCTTGTATTCACAAGACCAAAAAAGGTCGAACTTATATACACGTACAAAGTGATAAATGCAAATCTAAGAGAATATACAATATACAAACTAAATGGAAATACTTCTATATTGTTAAGATATTGTCTTGATTGCCAAGTATTCCCTAATAAAGATATTAGGGTTTTGTGCCTCTTCGCCGCTAAGCTTTCACGTACTTTAGTGAAAATATTAATGGAATTGGGTGAGTCTCCAATCGAGTTAAGAAAACTCGTTCTCCACTAGACGGGGAGAGAGAGAGATAAACACAAACTTAATCGATGTCTAGAGAAAGAAAATAAAATAGAAAAGTTAAACAAACTTCCATAATCCAACTAGCTACTATTAACACACAAATGAAGAAATGAACACAAGTTTAACAAGACTTGATTATGGAAGAAACCTCTCAAACGTCCCCATTCTCCGGCATGTTGTCAGGCATGTTTTCCACCGCTTCTTTCGTAAGGAAGGAGGCCTTTTTAGTTGTCTTTGACCGAGCTTGAATGTTCCCTTTTAAATGTCTTGATTCATTCTCGAGATGGTGAGCATTTGGATTTGGCTTTGGCTTGGTAAAAGAGGCCAGAAGTCTTGATTCTTTTGGCTGCTTGAAATCATTGGAAACTCTTTTAAGTGTCACGGTCCAAACTTGTAGACAATAGTCTTTGTTAATCGTCTCTTCTTAGCCTTCTTCTAAATGTTCTTGATCTTCTCTTAGCATTTTTTGGCTGCGGCTTGCAATTATGCTTTGGTTATACTTGTGTTGAAGTATTCTTGCCTTTGCCCTTGTTATTAGTCTTTTATGTAATGTTGGAACTTCAATATTTTGGAGTTGAGACTCGGTTTAGTCCAGTTCAGCTTGAATGTTTTCATCGTATAGGTACCTTGGAACTCACGTACAGGCAAATAAGTGATGGATATTCCCAATATGCCTTCATCTTTTTCTGTTGATGAAACTACTAAGAATCAGTTCCGGATAAGTTGGATGTACGATAGAGTTTCCTAGGAGTCAGGGAACAAGGTTTAAGGTGAAACCCATCCTCAGTGTGAGTGTGAGGGTTGAGCCAGAGTCAAAGGTGGTGCAGCATGATATATAATCGACATGTACATGAAAAGCATGCAAAAGTTTACTGATTCACTGGCTAAGAATCTTACCCTAAGATAAAGCTTCCTCTGGACATTGATAGCCTAACAAAATCAGAGAATTCAAGCTCTGATTCTCAGAAGCTGCCAACATCAAAGAGATCTGTGTGTTCTACGGGAGCAGACCTTTTCTGTTTTACCAAGTTCAGAGGAAGAACGCATGTCATTCTTTTGAACTTATCTCATGAATCAAATTCTTTTATTAGTATTTTTCTTTCTTAAATGTTGCTAAAATTTGTGTCACAATATTAGTATTTTTTCTTTTTTAAATTGTATTTCTTTTTAATTATAACCAATCAAAATATGCCATTTAATACTATATTTAATTAAAATACAAAATTAAAATTTAAGAATTAAAATACTCATTCAAATTTTTTATTATATCCATATATAAATAAATAATATATATTTAAAAAAAATAAAGTTTGGGTTTAGGGATTAGGGATTAGAGTTTACTTTTTATTTTTAATTTCTTTTAAAATTTAAAGATTTGGATTTATGATTTATAGTTTAGGGTTTAGTTTTTATATTTAAAATTTTTCTTTAATTTATATATTATGGTTTAGGGTATAGGGATTAGAGTTCAAAATTTAAGAATTAGAGTTTAGATTTTTGTTTTTTTATTATTAATTAGTTTTATATATATATTTTTTAATTTACCTTAAATATTACATGGCACACTTTAATTAGTTGTAATAGAAAGTGATGAATAAAAAGATTCACTCCTAAGGATAAATCCAAGAATCGTTTTTTTTTTAAGATCGGTAGAAAATAAAATAAAGAAAAACTAAACCCCAAGAGTAACCAAAATTATATATTTCAAGAATAATCTCGAATTACAATTCATTAACCAGGTAGTACACCCACAATGTAGTAATATAGTAACATAATCGCAATCAGACAGTCTTACCATATCGTCAATCTTGTTTAAGTTTCGGAAGCTTCTCCTCGTGTATAACCTTAATAACAACATCTTCTTCCCTCTTCAGTAAAAAACTGAAACTGAGCTCATCAACTTTCATGGACTCCTTCTCAGGGGCCTCGACCTTCTTGTCACCCAAAAAGGGGATAGTAATATTTAAATTATCTTAAAATTTAATAAAAGATACTAGGAATTAACATAACATTTTTTAAATTATCTTAAATTTTAATTCTAATATTTTTGTTAAATTAAATTGGTAGCAAAAATCTTTTTAACAAAAAATATAAATAAATAAAAGTGGTGGCAATTATATAATAATACATATATAAATATCACAAAACTGATATTTACATATATATATATATATCATCGAATAAGACTTTGAGCTAGTTTTGTTATGCAGTTTAATTATTAGTAGATTTTTTAAATGTAAAAGTGTTATGATGTTAATATATATATATATATACTTATATACATACCAACATAGATTAAAATCTATATATATATATATAAAATAAAAATTTAAATGTGAATATTTTACTAGAGGTCAAACTATCATTTTTAGTTAATGAATTATATAATATATATTAATAATAATTATATATAGGATTGTCAAAGTAGACAAATCCGTCTTCTTAATCTATTTCGCAATTGAACTGATTTTCAAAAATGATACTAAGTAATCATGAAAATACAAATGAAAAATATTGTAAAAGTTTAAATAGATTTTTTCATATACATATGGATTGATTATTATTTAAAATAATAAAATTTATTTTAATATTTTAATAAGTAAAGAAACTAAATATATTTTTAATTTATATCCATATATATTCAAAACAAATCTGTAAAATCTATATATAACTGTCTTTTATGGATGAATATTTAATTGAGTTTTCTATATTTGTAAAGTTTGTTTGTGTAATATAAGATTTAGTTATTTATATCTTATAAATAAATTTTTATTTATATAAAATTTTAATATCTTACAAATAAATATTTATTTATGTATAATAATGTAGAGACTGGATTAAAAATTAGCAAACCTGAAGAATAAGTGACATAAGATGGTGATCAATATATGATTGCAGGAAGGATTAGAAGAGAAAACATTTTTTTTTCTTTCTGTGTGTTACAAGACTTACCCTCGTATCATCCATTTAGCACAGTGGCGGAGGCAGAAAAATTATTGACAAGAGACACAATAAAAAAAATTGTAGAACACAAGGTCATCTTCACAAATTTCATTGCAAAAAAACACCTTTTGACGGTTGCGGTCGCAACAGGAAGAATCAAACATAGCTTCAATCTTAAAAGTTTTTTCGCTTTGCTGGATCATATGGTAAATCATCCAATTCAATATTAGATAGTGGAAATTTTCTTTTGAAGAACTGTTTTATTATGTTTGACTTTTGAATTATTTTTGCTGTTCTGGATTTAAATTAGATATGACCTACATGTACACTAAACATCATCGATAGTTGGTGATTTAGTGTCTGTATGTTAAATTGTTTAAAATCAATAGTTTAAGCAATTTAGCCACAGATTTCCAAAAATAAAAAGGAACGTGAATTACTTGAAATTTATATTTTTTAATCGATAAGTAGCTTTTCCTTAAAAAAAAAAACACTAATGTGCAGTTTCCTCTATAAATTATATTAGTTTTTTAGAAATGATCCATAACTTATATATTAATAATTTAAGATGAACTCTTATTTATAGTGTAATTACCCTTTCTAAAATGTTACACTTTGTCGATGTGGAATAAATTATGGTGCTACAATTCATTTTTTTTTTAATTCCACTTGGATCAGCTCACCCACCTCATTATCGACTGCCTCCGCCACTGATCTAGCATATATTTATTTATATACATGTAATGTACGCGCTTGGATGGAAGAGAACCAGCTCGCCCTAAGGTATTTTGTCAAATTTTTCATCTCATTCCTAGTAGATTTGGCACTCTTAAAACACATTTGAATTCTTGAAAATCTTATGTTATAGAAAACATTCCAGAAAGTGAAGTTAAAAAAAAAAAAACATTCCAGAAAGTGAGAGAGTTAACGATATGATAACTGCTCGATTGATGTCACAAGATACAGTAATGGGCCACCTGTATCACGTATCACTCTGCTTCTGGCCAAGTTAATATATATATATATATATATATATATTACATATAATTTAACTATCTAAAAATATTTAAAGATAATAATTTTTACTTATTTTTCTCTTAGTTTTTCCTTGTATTTTGTTGATATTTTACTTGTGTTTTGTTTATATTATGCTTTTGAACTTTAGCAAAAAAATATTTTATCATAATAGATATTACATAAATATTAGAGTTTTGCATACTGGTTTTGAATTTTTAAAAACTAGATGAACTACACTTAGTTGACGATATTAAAATAAAAATATATATTACCAAAAGCTAAGATCAGAAAAATTATTTAATTAATTGTTAATAATATGAGAATGAAAGGGAATATATATTAAAAAATTTCATTAAAATGGATGACTATAATAAAATAAAAAAAATTAGACGTATATATATATCATGGGGAACTTGCAAAAATCCACACTAATTTCAAATATCACTCCAGAGGAAATACAAAGAGCATTTACATTTATAACAAAAGGCAAAGAACTGTAATTCAGCATAGATCAAATCTCACTCTGTCTTTACGACAAAAAGTAAAAACAAAAAACAAGTATGTAACTCGAGTTTTTTTTTTCTTTTGGGAGAGAGAGTTTAAATACAACTGAAAATTTTGTCGTTTAGGTTTCCATGATGAATTAGTAAGAATCAGCGTGTTTACTGTCTTGAATTTCTATAGAGCATACAATCTTTTTCCAAAAGTCTTTGCATGGATACCGTATCCCTAATTTGTTCCAGCTGATACTTTAGTTATATATATACCTTGGTACCTTGGTATTCACGTGAAGTGAATAAGTGATGGCGATTCCTACTATGCCTTCATCTGTTTCTGTTGATGAGACTACTAAGAATCAGTTCCGGATGAGTTGGATGTATGATAGAGTTTCCCATGAGCCAGGGAACGAGGTTTCAGTGAAACCCATCCTCAGTGTGAGGGTTGAGCCAGAGTCAAAGGTGGTGCAGCATGATATATATAGTCGACATGTACTTGAAAAGCATGTATTAACAGTTTACTCGTTACTGATTCACTGGCTAAGAATCTTAGCCTAAGGTGAAGCTTCCTGGACACTGATAGCCCAACAAAATCATAGAATTCAAGCTCGATTCTCAGAAGCTGCCAACTTCAAAGCTCTGGACATTACTTACCTTTTCTGTTTTACCAAGGTCACAGGAAAAACGCAGGTCATTCTTTTGGACTGATCTCATGAAGAAAGAAAAATTAGATTTCACCTACATGGGAAGTTGGGAACCAATAAATTGGTAAAAAAAAAACACAGACACTAACTATCAATTCATCACCAAGCAAACAAAAGGCTTCCACATAATCAACTGCCTAGATTTGGTTTAAGCTAAACAGAATGTTCAGTAGCAGTCTTTCGCCGGTAATCTAACTTTCATAATCCTGAAGAAATAAAAATAATCGATCTTTTTAAAACATGGTTTTTAACCATTTTATATATTAATATATATGATTAGACCGACTTATTATGAAAAAACAAAGGATCTTCATAAATACATAAAAGTATCTAAACTCTCAGCCCCTCGAAGAACATCTCTTATAGTATATAGTTTGGCCGCTTGGATTCGCTAATTTAAAGAGTATGAAATAATATTTTTATTATTACATGACAGTGATCAACATCTCCAATCTAAACGTATTTCTCCAGAGCCCTCAAAATGCTGACTACTAGGCTTCTTAAACGAAACCATATGGCTTTTGACCATAAACGCAGTGACTCGCTTCGAAACCCTAATCTCCTCCATCCTCAGCTCCTGTAACCGCCGCACGTACTCCGGCACGTGCACAAGGTCCCACACCACTCCTACCCCGCCTGGTTTCAGCACCCTCACCACTTCTCCTAGCACTCTCGTCCCTCTCCGCCGCCGCCTCCACCGTCTTCTGTCCGTATTCTTTCCCGGCGGTGTGGAGGAACACGGCGGAGACCACCACGTCGAAGTAGTTGTCACCGAACGGAAGGCGTCTTACGTCTCCTTCACGGCAAGTCACGTACTCTTGCACTCCTACAAAATCATAAATTCTCCACAACAATTGGTTAATCAATTTACGCTGATTAATTCACTGATTAACCCTGTTTTTAATTCACTAGATAATTAATGAATTGAAGTGAAACAATTTTATATAGATAATAATCGAAAATGACAAGAACAACGAAAAAATATGAATTGAAACTATTTTCAATAGCTAATAATTGAAAATAATTAAAATTTTTATTTCTGATTTTAAAATGCTCAACTGTAATAAATTGTAAAAGTTCGTATTTGTAATAATGCATGTTTATGTTATTTACTTGAAACCGTTAATCACGCAACATGTTACTACAAAATAATATGTTGGTCAACGAGAAACAACGACTTTGAAACGAGTCAAAAAGTCAACGAATAACAAAAATACTCAAACGCACCTTCGATGTGAGCGGTACGGAGAGTGGAGAGAGTAGTGGTCATGGATCGGTCTAACCCGACGACCCGACCCGAACTACCGGTTTTCTTCAGCTGCGTCGCCACCGCATTCAGCAGAATCCCTCGGCCGCAGCCGAGATCAAGCGCCGTCTTCACGCTCGACCAATCCACCACCGATCCAACCATCCTCTGCGCCATCTCGTACCGGAGCGGCACGGCGGAGTAGAAAAAATTCCCCGCCGCGAAGAACAAACACACGGCGGAGAGTGCCGTTACGGCACCGAAAAATCCGGCGGAGAATCTAGCCGCGGCGGCGCTGGAGAAGAGGAACGACTCGAGGAAGACGCAGATCGGGTGGAAGTAGATGAAAAACACGGTGGAGAGAACGGAGAAAGCAATGGCGTTGAGGAGGAGGAAGAAGAGAGTGTGTTTCTGCTCGATCCCGTAAATCGCGTAGATCTGACCCCAATCTCTCGTCCCGCTCGTCTTCCCCATTTCTTTATCAAAATTATCTAGATCGAAATTTTCGATTTCCTCAATTTTCCGAGAAATCTAAAATCAACCTTGGAAGAAGAAACAGAGACGGTTACAAAAAAAAGTCTAAACACGAGAAAGAGCAAGAGCGAGAGAGAGAGAGAAAGGAGAGAGAGGAATCCTTCTCTGACAAAATCTAAACCGTCAGATTTTCTTTCACAGAGGAATCATAGTGAAGCTTTCTTCTATCTGAAAATATCTATACATACACATTTAGTATGGTTTTCATTTATATATAACTCTCATGCATAACAGACGTATACTTACATGTTTATGCATGTATGTATACATATTTGTTTTTGTATTCAACAGTCAACAACACACTTAAGGTGAGGTTTAGTAGTTAGTAGTAAAAAGAAATTATATATATGTGTAACCGTCACTAATTTAATTTGTTTTTATCATGAATGGTATTTTATCTAAATTTATTAGGCTGTTTGTTTGGTGAGTGATCACTCTTTCATGTTTTTATTTCTTTCTTTCTACAAATTTTAAATTTGAATTTCACTTGTTTGTTTGGTGAGTTATCACTCTTTGAAGTATTCTCTCTTTTTTTCCATAAGAATTAAAGTTTGAACTGAACTCCCTTAGTTGGCTGTTTTGATTAAAACAAATGACAGTAAACCACAAAAAGTTATCACTCTTTAAAATTTGAAAAATTTGTTGAATTTAAACTCTCTTTTTGTGGCTTTTATAAGAGTCAAACTTGTTTCGTTTCCCTTAACCATGAGTCATGATGATTATCATGTACCCGCTTTAATACGTTTTCTTGTTTTACTGTCATTTGTTTTAAACTTTCAACAATATTTCTACTCTATTTATTTAAAAAATCTTTCAATCTTTACCTGTTTTAACCTTATTCTCTATAAATCATTTTACTCATATCATATGATACACTTATCACTGCTCGGTTACTCTCCATTCCGGCAATCCCTTATAGTACTTGTATATTCAAATTCTATTTTAGACAACAAATTATTACAATATACGCAAATCAAGTTTTACTGTTATTTTGTTATCAATTACAAATTATGAAATAAATCTAAGTCATGTTGACATAAACAAACCATGAATATAAAAATTGCGGACTTGGTACCTTCTATTAAAATTTGGTAGATCTGAAGACTGAGTTCTTTTGTTCTTTCTATTTTCTAGGAAAAAACTCTTTGGATATTATGGCTTCTGGTTTTTTTAATTGAACAAGGGACAATATTACATGAATCTAGGTAGGTGCAACACGTATATAATTTTATAATGGAGAGTTTTCACCTAAATATCACTATAGAACCTTGAATAGTCACACAAGTTTATCACTTTACTAACTTTGATAAACTATTAGAAAGTAGAAAACCACTATCTTTACTACTACTACTACAAAGGAAAAGAAAAAAAATATGAGAGTTGAATTTGTGGTGGCAAACGGAGTAGGCACATGCTAAGGTCTTTCAAATTATGTCCGAATCTGACTCTGACCCTTGCTTAGGCACATGGAATTTATTATCATTTTGTTTTCTACTTTCATATATAGAAAATTGACTTCAAATATTTATATATACATTTTGGACAAAAACAATTATTTGTAGTTATAATTCTCCATTCATCTTGTAACTGTACATATGTAAATATTGCAAAGAGATTGGATGTCGGAAATTCGTTTGTCGTCAATCTATGATCTATCCCTCCTTTTAGTATTCCAATTAATGAGATCAGTGATATAAACATGGAAGAAAATCGAAGTTATAGATGAAAAGTTCGTTTGATAAGTGAAGTATGGTTAATATAATTAGAAAATAATAATAAAATGCTGATTATATATTATGCTTTCATTTGAGATGAAGGCTTATACATGTGCTATCAGTTGGATGTTCTAAAACTTGGGAAGACGTACATGTCATAAATTATATATTACCGATTGAACATGTAACTGGCGAGATACGTCCAATGTTTTAAAATAATTATATTATATATGTATATGTATAAGTATAGTAATATATCGCGATTAGAATGTACTATCATGATTTCCTCGGTAAGCAAATAACGTTTTAAAGTCGAAAGTATCCAAAATCATCATAGATTGATACCAATTTGTGGTTCTTTTTTTACAAACATTTTCTTTGTATTTTCCGGGATGTGGCTAATAACTTTAATACTATGGATATGTTTACCTTCAAAGGCGAAAGAAAATAATTCGGCAGACAAATGTTCATATAATAAGATTACTATTCAAAAGTAAACATTATAGGTAAACTCTATATCAGACTAGAGTTCTGTACGACATTTGCTTCGCCGTGATATATTCTTACCAATTGTTACTGTAGCTAATCTTTTACAACATTATATAACTGTTAGCTACGGATTATTGGGATATTATTATTCAACATGCAAATTGAAAGTTTAGATTTATGATAAATAAATAAATGAAGAATTGAATTCATCAGAAAGAGATGTTTATCAACTAACCATTCATGCATCATTACTGACACTTTGGCCCTCCTCTATTAGTTATAGAATTGAATTATTATGTACTTCCAAAGATGAAGACACAATTGTGACTAATAATGATAAGTTTCTTCAATAAATGTGTGAGAAAAAAACTTATCAAAGGTTGTATTTTGATAGATTTAAAGAGGTGAAAATCTTTCAAATTAGCATCAAATCCAAGCAATTGTCGGCAGAATCCAACTTTACTTTTGATCTTTAGACTACACTACTTACAATTAGCAACTAAAAGCCAGTTCTCTTAGGTTAGGGTACAAAACATGTCGGCTAAACCTTCTTCGAAGCATTTTAGTTCGCTCTGATTTACGTTTTACTTATCATACCAATAAAAATGAAGAAAATAGAGAAAAAGTTCCCTCGAAAAAACAGACGAATAATTTAAATATTTTCGGGAAAAAACAGACGAATAATAAAATATATAACGACAAAAAATAAACAATATAAAAAGAAATGGCTTGAAAAGTACTACTATTCAAAAATCTGATCGGTCTATCCCAAAAACCGATTGGGTCGGCCCAATAAACACAGTTTTTTAACCCAAAAACAGATCATTACCATATTAACATGGATTTTGCAGGGGTTGATCCTATTTAAACACCCCCAATTCATTTTGAATCGTGGTATAGTTATAAAATTTAGAGACAAACGTTGGTCGTTAATTTGACGAAATGAAATCCATTACTCATCCGCCATTCAAAATATCATGATGTTATTTTAGTGAAGAGACCTGCTAAATTATCTCATTCCATTTTCATTAATAGCGGTTTCTTAAAGAAAACCATCATATAGCCTTTTGAGTATTTTTTTTTAAATCATTTTTCTATTAAAAACAGATATGCATCAATTATCAGCGTTTTGAAGGGTAAAAATATTACAGGACAAAGCTAAACTTAAATTTTTATGTCATCCATTATTAAGGGCATAAAAGAGGTACGTGAATGCATCAGCTTTATTACTACAAAATAGATGGATAGAGATTCTTACTTTTTTTACCACTGCTTCCTTTACTATTTACTTCTCCGAGATTCACATTCATCCCCATTGTATATCGTCGTCGTTTACCGAGTGGTCCTTATTCCCCTGACCTAAATCCGAAACAAAATAAACCGATTAAAACCGGAAATTCTTTGAATCATCTTTTTCCTCTATTTTATGCAAATCATCTACAAATTACAAAACTAAAACCAATGGAACAAACCAGAAAAGCTAATCAAAAGGGAATATGATTAGAATCTTGAAGAGGTTATAATAATCGGCAATGCATTCTCTGTTACCTTTGCTTTTAAAAACGTTGGCTCGATGGACCAAAATGAGGAATGTGTGGCTTAAAGCTTTTATTCAGAGACTTGAAGACTCCCAACTAGCATAAACAGCACCTATAATCTTCTCATGCAAAACTTGACCAGAACACGCAATGATTCCTCTGTCAAGACCTTCCAAGTAAACTCCTTTCGAGAAGTCTAAGTTCCTCCCTCCCGCATCAGTCACCACACCACCAGCTTCTTCCACAATCACCACACCAGCTGCGTGATCCCATATCTTCTCCTTGTAACTCGACTGTGCAAACTTCATAAACACTTCAGCGTCTCCACGAGCAATCGCTGCATATTTCACCATGCTATACACTCGCATTGGCTGTTTCCTGCATAAAGAAAGCAAGAAGAGAGATTAGTTTAGGAATCGTAGTTAGAGACATAAGAAACAAAACAACATTGAGTTACCTAACTCCCATGCTATTAGCAAGTCCTGCGGTGAACAAGTGGTTCGAGTTTGCTCTCTCTACTGGCTCACAAACCGTAGCTAAAGCCGGATCATCCACTGATGAAACCTTGAGTAGTGTTGCAGATTCAGGGATCCCTCCAGCGATTAACGGTTGCATCCACGCTTGACCACTTCCTCTCTTTGCATACATGACACATCCTTTCAACACCGAACCAGCTGCAGATTTAGTCGTCACGGTTTGGTTGCAGCCGTTACTTAAACATTCTTTCTTGACAGGATAGTTAGGACATCCAAGAACTCCCAAAAGCACTTTACCGTTCTCTATCAAGGCCAAAGCAACAGCGTACTGATCTCCACGAACGAATCCTAAGGTTCCATCGACGGGATCAAGAACCCAGTGCCTTCCTTTAGGACCTCCAACAGAGCTGCATCGACCTATAGCCTTGAGGATTTCAGTGGATCCCAAGGGTTTATCTGGCTTTGGAAGATTGTATCTAGGAGCTTCAGATAAAGCTTCATTGACAGCGTTAGAGACAGCTCCCAATAGACCCAATGACTCAGCCTTGGAGAGGGACTCAGTGTCCTCTTCAGCGACGATCGAGAGGTTTTCACCACCAAAAACTTCAGCTAAAACCCAGCTCACAATCGCTTGAACACCCCAATCTGTTAAACCAACAATGTCAAGAATCAGTTTAGTTCATATATAACCAATCACAGTGATCTCATCAGTGTAGACTTCTCACAGAACATGATTACATCTATGAAATTTATCACAAACAATCTGGTATTTTGTCAGGTAACACACACTTTTACTATTGCAATGTTGAAAGTAAAGGAGAGAAACTTGGCAATGTCGGTAACAGGAAACGAGATTAAGCAGCAATGGACACTTCGATGCACACAGAGAGAGTCAATAAAAATACAAAAATATATTGTCATTATTAAACTACTAATACAGACAAATCATTTGTTCAATCTGATTACTACATTACATGCTCTTAAAAGCCAATATAACTGTATAAAGTAAAATAATTTAGCATTAAACAACATGAATTCAACATGACCTGTGGATTTTGTGTTCAAAGGACACAAACAACTATGATTTTCGTTTCAGCTCAATGATAAACAAATCAAATTTCTTTCGCAAACATTGACACAACCCAATACCACAAATTCGTTCAAATTCAATAACCCATTAATCAAACAGATCTTGAATTGCAGTAAACCACGGCTCGAATCCTAGGAATGGAGAAAAACCAAACCCAAAATCGAACGTATGATCCAAAAAACAAAAATCAGAAGAAATCGGCGAGGGAAAAACCTGCGACGGTGACAGGGGAATCATCATCCTTGGACTTAACGTGACCGCCGTTAGTGGAGGAAGGAAGACGAAGCTTCTCCTGAACTTTAACACAGAGAGAAGAAGCGAGGTGCACCACACGCACCGCCGTGTCCATCTCCGTCGCTAATGATTCCACCGCCATCGCCGGCGAAATCTCTCGACGGATAAACTAAAGAACAGAGGAGGAGATATAATAAAAAGGTTCACTTTTTTCACATTCTTCTTCTCTCCACTGCCTCTTCTTCTCCTCTCCTTTGCTTTTCGACCTTTTTTCACAAAATGATAATTTATTATTTCGTTTCACTTTTATACCAACCTTTTTTGTGGCTTTTAATAAAATATGAAATAATTAATCGTTACCTAGTTTTCCCGGATTAAAAATACTTACTAGTTAATACACTTTTTTTCCCAAATCCCAACATAAATATATTTTCATAAGTTTGTTGTGATATTATCACCAAATTATTCTTCTAAAAATAAAAATAAAATTCTCATTTAGTTTGTATTTTATTTAATTTTTTGGCAACGTCCTAAAACTTTGTATTGCTAGTTTAAGACATATGGTGCACTATCATACCAAATTGCATTTTGAGTTTTGACGCTTTCTAATAAACCGATAATTGTATTCGAAAAGAATCTTAGTGGATATCTTTTGGCATCTTAATGAGCATTTTCGAAGGGTTTCCAAAAATCAAATTAATTACTTCTACTCTTCAAAATACAAAAATAAATAAATCATATGGTATACCCATTTATTCAAAGCAACATTTATTTCAAAATAAAAAAACTCATATGGTACACCTTAATTCAAAACAACCTAACAAGACATTATAACTATTAGAAAATTTTCATGTATGATAAATGCCAAAGAAAATAAATGACATAAGTTTACCAAAAAAAAAATGACATAATTCTTTTAAATATAAAATGGATTCTTATGGTTATGGTTACAACAAAATCTCAACGTGTGATGGTGGGTGGGGCTTGAACTTGATAGACTTGTAGTTGTAGTTAGGTGAATAAGGAACACGTGGGAATAAAAGTGCGAATTTATATTTTTCAAAACTTATACTCTCTTCTTTCAGCTAATACAAACGCATACTTCTTATAAATATACTTTTCGAAATTCGTCTATTAAGAGAAAAAAACTTAATAATACAAAGTATAACTTTTTTTTTTTTGAAAAGTTACAAAGTACAAAGTACAACTTATAACGTGATAATAAAAGTTGGAGTCAGAAAACGCATGGACGGCCTTTTTCTTTTTCTTCATCTTCAGTTTGGCTTAATAATTCAGGAAAAAACAACGAAATTATAATCGAAGAGGTCAAAATGTATTTAGACCGTAAAGGTGGAACTGTGCATGATCATGCATGCGGACAGGAAGCTCATGTGGTGCTGTATAATTAGTTGAAAAACCCATTTAACTAATCAGCATGTGATTAAATTATGTTAGTATTAAATAGGTAAATTAATTAACATGCGAATAATATTAAAAGCTTGTCAAACGAATGGTTCATAAATCATAAATAAGCTTCTTCTTTTTTTCTCCATTTCTATCACTCGTTAAAAAATGGTGAACTACCACAATCATCTACTTTTAGGGGGTAATCAAAATCGCAATTGTTTATTTTGATAGCTTTTAAAATAGTGGACAATATTTGATATACAAACGGACTTACCCACCGACCTCACCAAAAAGTATTTGCCGATATAGCTTACATCATACATTTATACCACCCATGTCAATTTCAGTGAGGCCAATATCATACATTTTCTTGGGCCGTTAGATAATCGAACTACCCTTTGAAGCCCATTATGAAACCCCCAAAAAATACTCATAGATTTAGGAAAATGGACAAGATGTTTAGGAATCACTCGAGTTCCAAAGAGGTGAAACTTCTAATTATACAAGGAAGGAAACAATCACCAATCAAACGCATGATGAAATGATAAAACATACCTCATTGGAGCAACTCAATTTTCCTAAAACTCCTTTCTCTCTCGATCATCGTTTTCATCGACTGAGACTGGACTCATTTCTGGATTAATTAAGAATTTTGCATACGAAAATTTGTGGGTAATTTGTGGGTCTTGTCTTAATTTAGTCCTAATCCCAATCGGTAAAAGAAAGAAAGAAAAAAAGAAAAATTGATAATTCAACGGTGACGTGTTTTTTTGGATAAAGAAAAAAAAAGACAAAGGTGACATGGCAAGTGGTAACCAAAACCCTCCTCCTAAAGACCAAACCCTGGCGACTAAAAAGAAAATCAGTTTGCCCTAATTCAAACAAACAAAACCCCAAATCGCTTCTTCTCTAACTCAAGCAGCAATGAGGAGCTCCTACAACGGCGGCGCAATGGGCGGACGTGCTGCCGGAACCGATGGTGGCGGAAGAGCATCAGCTCCGGTAGACAAAGAAGTTGATTACGCTCAATACTTCTGCACCTACTCCTTCCTCTACCACCAGAAAGACATGCTCTCCGACCGTGTCCGTATGGACGCCTACTTCAACGCCGTCTTCGAGAACAAACATCACTTTTCCGGCAAGGTATAAAAAAAAACCGAATCTTGGATCTCTTATATGTCATCATTCATTGGTCTCTGTTTGTTTTTTTTTTTTTTATGTGTGAAGACTTTGGCTAATTTGGTTTATTGGTAATGTTATGTAAAGACGGTCTTGGATGTGGGAACTGGAAGTGGGATTCTTGCGATATGGTCAGCTCAAGCTGGTGCGAGGAAGGTTTATGCTGTGGAAGCTACTTCAATGGCTGATCATGCTCGTGCTCTTGTCAAAGCCAATAACCTTGAACATATTGTTGAAGTCATACAAGGATCTGTCGAAGATATTTCATTGCCAGAGAAAGGTATTATGATTCAAGTTTCCTCTTTTTCCGATAATTAGGTGATTTGGGTATTTAAAAGTACTGATTTTTTTTTTTTCCAAGAAATCAGAGTCTAAGTTGAGACATAGCAATTTTTGGTTTCGAGTGTTAGAACATGTTTCTTATGATATGACTCTGCTCAGAGATTAAGCTAATAATATCTACATATTCAATTTTAATGTGCAGTTGATGTAATTATCTCGGAGTGGATGGGATACTTCCTTCTGCGTGAGTCCATGTTTGATTCTGTGATATGTGCTCGTGACCGATGGTTAAAGCCGACTGGTGTCATGTAAGTGGATCTCTGTTATTTGAAAAGATGCATACCTATATTTTCCACCAATGCGAGTTATAGAATCTTCTTTGAAAATGGTATATCGAATCTCATGCCTAGAGTTGTGAGGTCAATGTTGCTAACATTGAAAACAAAGTGAGCAAAAGATTTGGATTGATGTTGGTACTCTGTGTAGCTAATAAGTTTTGAATCCAATAGGTACCCTAGTCATGCTCGCATGTGGCTTGCACCTATCAAATCGAATATGGCAGATCGGAAGAAGAATGATTTCGATGGAGCAATGGCTGATTGGCATAACTTTTCAGATGAGATCAAAAGCTACTACGGGGTTGATATGGACGTTTTAACAAAACCTTTTGCTGAAGAACAAGAAAAGTATTACATACAGGTGAATTCTCTTTTTTGCTGCAAATTGATTTATCTCTTAAATGCAAATGAGAATTGTTTAAAAGACTTGAGATAAAGGTCCCTAGGTGAATGATGAACAATTAACATTTTTTTGGTCATTGATAAACATTACTTTTGTGCAGACGGCTATGTGGAATGACTTGAATCCACAACAAATCATAGGCACCCCTACAATTGTCAAAGAGATGGATTGTTTGACAGCCACTGTTAGTGAGATCGAGGAAGTCAGATCAAACGTATCGTCAGTCATCAATGTGGAGAACACAAGGCTATGTGGTTTTGGTGGATGGTTTGATGTTCAGTTTTTGGTAAGTTCATAGAGATTCTTTGTGTTGCATCATGTTGTGTGTATGTCGAAGAAACTCTTATACTTAGTTGGTATTTTTTGTAACTAGGGGAGAAAAGAAGACCCTGCGCAGCAAGAAATTGAATTGACCACAGCTCCAAGTGAACAGCACTGCACGCATTGGGGACAACAGGTACGTATGATGATGCTTAAGGCTTCAAATAGTTTCATTTGCTTATACAATATCTTGTCAAAAATATGTAAAAGGCAAACACCAAAGCAGAGTTATCCGTTTATATTTGCTTTTGGCATTTTACGTTTATAACCACAAAAGAATTTTGGTTAAGATCCTATAAGCTCATTTGATTTTTTTTTTTTTTTTTTTGTAAAATGTTGAACTGAAAGACATGTTATGATCGGAATGTGGCAGGTTTTCATATTGTCGAGTCCTATAAATGTTGGGGAAGGTGACAATCTGAATCTTGGTTTGGTAATGAGCCGGTCCAAGGAAAATCATCGACTAATGGAGGTCGAGCTTAATTGTGAGATAAAAGAGGTTTCTGGCAAGCCTAGGGAATCTTTCAAGAAGACTTATTTCATAGAATGATACAGAAACTGGTTGTAATGGAATTATCGGTCTTTTTTTTCTTTCTTAAACTTCATCCACATTATTATTGTTTAAGATGTATCTTTGTTACTGTGTTTTTTTTTTTTACCTAAATTTTGCAATTTAATCATTTGTATTAGTATTAGTGTTTGCGTTGTGTTATGATCATTAAGTGTTTGCATGCTTTTTTAAGTGTATGTAAGAGTATCTCCGATGTATAACTCCTTTTTTTTACCCAAAATGGATTTAATTCCTAAATGGATTTGAATTCTACTGTAACACTAGAGTAATTGCAAAATGGATATGAATTCTACTGTAACACTAGAGTAATGAGTAAAAAATGGAGTAGTAAATGTACTCTATATTGGGGAGTAATCCTATTTTTTTATTTAATTATAAATTTGAAAATGAAATAGGATTGGAAAATATTTTACTCCAAAATAGAGTTTGAGGTAAAAAAAAAAATATATAGTAAGATTGAAAATGCTCTAAATTATAAGCCGATTTTTTTTTTTTTTGGTCCACCGATCTTTTGCGGATCTAAATTATGTGCGGAAAGATGAAATTGGGTAACTTGAGCGAATGTTCAAAAATATTGACATTTAGAACAAAAATTAGATGAGGATAATGATTTTTTGGAAGTGGATCCAACATTTTCTAATCTTAGGTGAGGAGGCCAATTCCTTTTAACTAAACAAATTGAAATATTATGTATAATGTCTTTTCCACGAAAATGACACATATTATCATTTTTGTCCCTAGTGCTTAATAGAAGCTAAAAACCACATAAACGAGATAGAGCAAATCATGGAAAACTTTATTTTAGTTGTTAAAAACTTTAAGTGTCTAGATACAAAATAATATCTCCGACTTACTCTTTTTTTTTTTTTTGACAACTATCTCCGACTTACTGTAAAAGAGAGATATGTCACATCGATGAAAATTTCCAATCAATTTATCCTACTGGAAGACGTTGTACTATTTGTCTAATTGTCGAGTTCAACATAATTAATAAGTCTTATAAAAGGTATAGATATCCCGATATTTTTATAATCAGACCCTATAAATCATTTCAACGCGTTCATTTGAATATGATATGAACCTTTTTGTGCCTTTAAGGTCCCATAAATTATAAAATAAACGAATCTAAAAAGTCTTATAAGTTAGTACGTAGTCGTCTTCTAGTTCCAACATTCGAACAATAATAAGTTTAAAAAAACAACACAAAAGATTAAGTAAATAAAGAAGATTCATCTGTAGGAATCATGTGGTTTGATATTGGAACGCATGTGCAAGCACATGGTGTGACCTAACGACTTCATCCTCCCCACTATCATATTCTTTTTTTTTTTCTCTCTCAGGATATTGCATTGATAGTTGTTTTTTTTCCGCTAAATTTTGATAGATATTGCATTTATAATTATTTTTATTTTGCTATAATAATTTTATGTTTTTGTATATGAGAACGAAATTTTCACGTCGTGTTATGATTGACAAATTCCCCAAATACATATCTAGACAGTGTTTACTCCAACATATAATGAGAATAAAAAGTAACACGTTAAACACCAAAGTCTTTTTTCATGTTTGAAATATGAGGTTTTAATAAAGTACGTAACCAAACAAGCTAACCTTGTAATTCAAGAACATAATTTTGAACTAGTCAAACATAAACACATATTTTCTGTTTAATGTACAATTTAGATCTAAAATACGTACACAGAATTTCGACTAATCAAATACACAGAATTTCGACTAATCACATTTTCTGTATAATGTACAATTGAAATCTAAAATACACAGAATTTCGACTAATGTGCGTGGTTGTTACGTTATATGTTCGTTCTGTGTGTAGGTTATTCCGTTAAGACACAACGTCACAGTTTCGGTTTCGGGTTGTTTTGTTAGCCGAAATGCAAACGGAGAAGAGCACCGTCGGTTACGGCGCCGTCATTATTGTCCACTCCCTACTTCCAAAAGCCGCGTTTGAGGGCTCCACTCAATTTTCGAGTTTATTCGAGTTCGAGTATTGGGCAATATCCATTTTGATTTATGTTTTAAAGTTTTCATATCCAAATTTATTATCTAGGTACCACCTGCGAAAGTGTCAGCATATAAATTAATATAGTTTCATAGATTATCATAATTTTAGAGCATCTACTATGCAATTGAATAGAGGTTTAATATCTTCTAAATCACTCGCCGAATAAATAACGTTAGGAGTTAACCTGTTTCAAACTTCGAGACTTCGTCATATAATTTTTTTCTTAAAAAAATAGTTGATATTTTATAATTTTTTTTGTTTATATGATGTCTTGAACATTCATATTATATTTTATGATCAATTATGTTGTTACAGTTTTTATTTTTTATTTGTTGAACTGTATTTAAATAGATAATAAATTATGTCTTACCTCAAAAATTATATTTTATAAAAAAATATGTATGAAAAACCTTTGAACATCAATTATCTTGAAACGGATGAAATTTTAGATTGAAAATATGTGTAGTATTAGTTTACGTACAAAATAACTCATCTAATTTTTCAAAGCCAATACTAATGTAGCTTAATTGGTTTAGAATTAGAATTTGAAACCATAAATAGATGAGTTGAATTAAGTCATTCATTCATTGATTAGTTGGAAACTTGGCTGGTATGACCCATTTTCAACAGTTATAACTTGTAGGTTATATACCTCTACCTTTACCTCTGCTACCAGTTTATTTAAAGCTCTGTCTATTGTTTTATTATATACTACTATAGTCTTAGTCTATATATATGCAAACAAATGCTATTCAAATTAGTAGTTGAAACATATTTCAGATAACTTATTTTCATCATTAATGCAAAACGATCTCAATATAGTTAGTTTTCTACCGGCTTAACTACCTTTTCAGAAAAAGACAGTGAAATCATATTTTGGTATACGAAATCTAATTTACTGAAATTCTCTAGTGGATATCAATATGGTTAGTTTTCTACCGGTTTAACTACTTATATTGACAAAAAAGACATTGAAGTCGTATTTTGGTATACGAAATCTAACTTACTGAAATTCCCTAGTGGATATCGAATTAGACTTTGATACTAACAAGTGTCTATAGAGATGGACTCGAACAAACCAATCTATATAAAATTTAATGTAGTTGGATTATTACAAAAACGGGAAAGCCAAAAAAATTAAAGCGAAGTATCAGCAATTTTAAACCTTTTACAATAAATCTTGATAACCTATTCGCAGAGATAAGAAATTATCAACAATTTAACAAGATATGATGGAGAGAGTTCCACAGAAAAAAAAATGAAATAAATTTAAGGATCGAAACAAGAGGTGATGATAAATAGTGACCCACACAATACAACAACAATAGCCAAAACCAAAAGACATACTTATACGTTTTCTTATTTCTTCCTATCTTTTAGAAAAGGACCTTACAAAAATGATCACATTAATAGTTATCACAACTAAAGAAATCACATTAACAGCTAATACCCGCCACGATTTGATGCAACCTCATCAGTATACAACAGACAAAAAGAAATTTAACTAATAATCATTAATAAAACTTATAAAGTAAAAGACTAATCTTATAATTATTCTTTAATCCTATTCTATTTAATTAGTCTCTCTCTCTCTCTATATCTCTCAACTCTCTTTGTGTAGGCCCTTGTGAATGGTTTTCCTTTGAGTTGCTTCTCCTCTGTAAGATGACAGCCTAAACAACCAGCCTGGAAAGAGCTATAGAGAGAAGAAATTTGCAGAAAGTACCACTCCAAAAGTCTCTGCCTTTTCTCTTTTTTTTTTTCTTTCTTTCTTTGATCTCTCTCTAGGGTTTGATTGATTCCTGTTCGTCCCAAAACAGACATTCTTGAAATTGGGTTTCTCGCCATGTGAATCCAAACCTCAAAGCTTCAACATTTTTTTTTTCTTATCTCTCAATCAAATCCCCATTCTCGTCTGTATCTCCAGCTTCTTCAAGGGCAATCTCCAAAACAGCTCTTCTTCCCTTCCAATTTTCAAACCAAAACACAAAAACTTTGATTCTTTGGTTCTGGGTTTTCTTCGTATATCGATTTGGGTTATTGGGTTCTTACTAAAAATCCAAGATTTACAAAATGGTGTTCACAAATTGGTGTTCACTTCTTCTTCTTCTTCTGTTCCTCTCTTGTTACACTTCATCTGCCTTGTTCAATCCGCCAGATAATTACTTGGTTGCTTGTGGCTCATCACAAAACATAACTTTCCAAGGCAGAACCTTTGTTCCAGATTCTCTCCACTCTTCTCTCGTACTCAAAATCGGAAACTCATCCGTAGCAACCAGCTCCAATTCGAGCACTCCCTCGATCTACCAAACCGCTCGTGTTTTCTCCGGTTTAGCTTCATACAGATTCAAAATCACCGCATTGGGTCGACATTGGATCCGTCTCCATTTCTCTCCGGTGAAAAACTCGACCTGGAACTTGAACTCTGCATCAATCACAGTCGCCACAGACGACTTCGTGCTCTTGAACAGCTTCTCCTTCAAGAACCACAACGGGTCTTACCTCTTCAAGGAGTACACAGTCAATGTCACTTCAGATTTCTTAACCATAACTTTCATCCCTTCAAACAACTCGGTGGTGTTTGTCAACGCGATTGAAGTTATCTCTGTCCCTGATAACCTTATCCCCGATCAAGCTCTGGCTCTAAACCCTTCGTCTCCATTCACTGGTCTCTCTCAGCTCGCGTTTGAAACCGTCTACAGATTGAACATGGGAGGACCACTGTTGACTTCTGAGAACGACACTCTAGGGAGAAGATGGGACAACGATGCAGAGTATCTCCATGTGAATAGCTCTGTTCTTGTCGTAACAGCGAATCCTTCCTCGATCAAGTACTCTGCTTCCGTGACGCAAGATACAGCTCCTAACATGGTTTACGCAACCGCTGATACAATGGGTGAAGCGAATGTAGCGAGCCCGAGTTTTAACGTCACTTGGGTTCTTCCTGTAGATCCAGATTTCAGGTACTTTGTTCGTGTTCATTTCTGCGATGTCTTGAGCCAAGCTTTGAACACGCTTGTCTTCAATCTCTATGTGAATGATGATCTTGCTCTAGGAAGTCTTGATCTCTCCACGTTGACTAATGGTCTTAAAGTCCCTTACTTTAAGGATTTCATCTCCAATGGCTCCGTTGAATCTTCCGGTGTGTTAACCGTTAGCGTCGGGCCAGATTCGCAAGCTGATATCACGAACGCGACTATGAATGGGTTAGAGGTTTTAAAGATTAGTAACGAAGCTAAGAGCTTAAGCGGTGTTTCTTCGGTTAAGTCTCTTGTCCCTGGAGGATCAGACTCCGAGAGGAAGAAGAAGAAAGCGGTTATCATCGGTTCTGCGGTTGGTTCGGTTACCTTGGTTCTGCTAATCGCGGTTTGTTGCTATTGCTGTTTAGCTGCTTCGAGGAAGAAGAAGAGATCGACGAGTCCTCAAGAAGGAGGTAATGGAGGACATCCATGGCTGCCTTTGCCTTTGTATGGACTCTCTCAGACTCTTACCAAATCAACCGCTTCTCACAAGAGCAACACGGCTAGTTGCATCTCTTTAGCCTCCACGCATCTTGGTCGTTGCTTTATGTTCCAAGAAATCATGGACGCTACAAACAAATTCGACGAGAGCTCGTTGCTCGGTGTAGGCGGATTCGGTCGTGTTTACAAAGGGACTTTAGAAGATGGAACCAATGTCGCGGTCAAGAGAGGAAACCCGAGATCAGAACAAGGTATGGCTGAGTTCAGAACAGAGATCGAAATGCTGTCAAAACTCAGACATAGACATCTCGTCTCGCTGATCGGTTACTGCGACGAGAGGTCGGAGATGATTCTTGTTTACGAGTACATGGCGAATGGACCGTTGAGGAGTCATCTCTACGGAGCTGATCTTCCACCATTGTCGTGGAAACAAAGACTCGAGATTTGCATCGGAGCAGCGAGAGGGTTACATTACCTACACACCGGCGCGTCGCAGAGCATCATACACAGAGACGTGAAAACCACGAACATCTTGTTAGACGAGAATCTTGTAGCGAAAGTCGCCGACTTTGGACTGTCCAAAACCGGACCTTCTCTCGACCAAACCCATGTGAGCACGGCGGTTAAAGGAAGCTTCGGTTATCTCGACCCGGAGTACTTCAGGAGACAGCAGCTAACGGAGAAATCCGATGTTTACTCCTTCGGTGTTGTTCTAATGGAAGTGCTCTGTTGTAGACCGGCTTTAAACCCGGTTTTGCCTAGAGAGCAAGTGAACATAGCGGAGTGGGCAATGGCTTGGCAGAAAAAGGGCTTGCTTGATCAGATCATGGACAGTAACTTAACCGGGAAAGTGAATCCGGCGTCGTTGAAGAAGTTCGGTGAAACGGCGGAGAAATGTTTGGCGGAGTACGGCGTTGATCGGCCGTCGATGGGAGATGTGTTGTGGAACTTGGAGTATGCTTTGCAGCTTGAGGAAACTTCGTCGGCTTTGTTGGAGCCTGATGATAATAGCACGAACCATATCCCTGGGATTCCAATGGCGCCAATGGAGCCGTTTGATAACAGTATGAGTATAATTGATAGAGGAGGAGGAAACTCCGGGACTGGGACTGATGATGATGCGGAGGATGCGACTACGAGTGCTGTGTTTTCGCAGCTTGTTCATCCTCGTGGAAGGTAGAAGAAGAAGAAGAAGAAGATGCAGAGACAGACATTGTTTGTTTTGAAATTTTACAGAGAGAAGAGATATGTAAAGACTGTTTTTGGGTTGGATCCAAAATTATTCATTCAGATGATTTATTTCGAATTATTTAAACCGGTGTATTTGTTTTGTAATATAGTGAGTTCTTAAAGCAAATCAAGAATCAGAATGTGATGATATATTTTAACAGACTCGACATTCTATGGTCAGATTTAATCATCTTGAATCAATTTTTGTTTCTCCTATTAAAAGTTGTTTTTCCCCTGCATTTTTCATCAACTTCTTGATTTGGATTGGCAGATTAAACCATGTTTATAATTATAGATATTTATATATCATTAACATTGATTAAGTACTTCATACAAATTAGACCACATGAAATCAAGAATTCAGAATGTGATTATATATTTTAACCCTTTTTCAAGTTCTTTGGATTCATTTTCTTTTTCTTTTTCTGGATAAAAGTACATAGTTTAATCTGGGACGACGTCGTTTCCATTTGAAGGAGAGACTAAAAATTAAAACTGACAAAAATGCGGTGAGCGTGGATCGAACACGCGACCTTCAGATCTTCAGTCTGACGCTCTCCCAACTGAGCTATCCCCGCTTTGATGTCTTATAAGAAACACCTTATTTAATGAAGCAGATTTTAAAATGAGAAACAGAACTTTCAGTTTCAGATCATAGTTTCATCAATGGATCCATAATCAGTTTCGAGTGATGGAGATTCTCGTTAATCTGAAGAAATCAAAAGTTACTGTGATTTGTGAGTCTCAGATTCGACATTCTATGGTCAGATTTAATATTCTTGAATCAAAGTTTTTTTTCTCCTAGTAAAAGTTGTTTTTCCTCTGCATTCTTCATGAACTTCATGATTTGGATTGGTAGATTAAGCCATGTTTATAGATATTTATATATCATTAACATTGATTAAGTTAATACAAATACAAATTAGAACACATGGTTGTTGATGATACAATGCAAGTAACAAAAAGTAAGCAAATACAATATGTTTTCCTTCACGTAATTTAAATATACTTTGAAAATTCTCCAGGAGAAGCTACTGTGCTCTCTGGCATTATTCTTCCTTTAAGCCATGTTCATATGATTATCTTTACTTCCTGCAGACGATTCCATATCCAGAAGATGCTCCACGGGTACAATCCAAAGCTGCGTATTCAATCTCTGACTTAACGGAATCAATCTCTGCCTGTGATTCAGAGAAGATGCAAGTCTTGCAGTCATTGGAGAGAAGAGAAGATGTCTTGAAGCTGTCTTCACCACCAACCACGGGCATAGCGACTCCAGGCTTAGCCGGATTCTGGAAATCCGGTTTGTAGGTTCGTCCCAAGATTCCGTCGACGTTTGGTGAAAGGTTGAAGAATTTGAACTGAACCTCGAGATGTGCAAAACAGTCATCTGATGGTACTTTGTAGCTGTGGATCCTGTCGTCTTCTTTAGTCACTGGAACCACATTGACCATGATCTCGGCTTTGTCTTTGATTGTCACGATCACGCTGTTTCTCTTAGTCACTCTCTCGATCTTGATGTCCTTGTTTGGTGAGTACCTGGTTTTCAAGAAAACATATATCTGTTTCAAGATTCTTGAAAAACACATATCTTATAACTTAGTTTTGGTTCGAGTACTAACCAGGTGGAGAGAGTTTCTTCCGAGACAGATAGTTCTTGGCCACCGAATGTGAATTTGAGATGGTCAATCTCCTCGTTCCAGGTAGCGGATTTCGCGGCTTCAAGGGAGAATTTATGAGAGTTGAAGAGGAAGCCTAGAGCTTGGATCCATGTGAAGTCTCTGGCGCGACCAGCGGGTCTGTGGCCAATGAACCTACCATTGATCTGGAGGTCAGAGTCAGAGACGAGGCTGAATTCTTGGTTGCTCTTTCCATGGAAATAGAACACAATGCCGTCTCCTCCAATGAACCTCGGGTCATAACAAGCTGAACCAGGTCTGTTGCAGTTCGGTTTCCTCACTATACACAAACATATGATTCATTACTAAGAAAAATGCAATAGAAAGAGATTGCACAAAAAAAATATGTGAAAAACTTGTAAGACAAGGAATCGAAAAGCCGTACTGCGGCATTGGGATTTGCAAGTGGGTCTATCACAATCGGCGTAGCAAACTTTGTTTTTGGAGTTCATGTCGGTTGTGCTTGGACATTCCTCTGGACATTGAATGTACTGGCGGTAACATCGAGTGTAAGGGTTGCTACAGTAAACTCCAGCTGCCTTAGCTTGCAAGAAATAAGTTGCAGCAACAAGAGAAAGGACTAGCAAAAGGGCTTTTGAGATCTCCATCTTTGTATTCTTTTTTGTGTTTTTTATTAGAGAAGGAGAGAGTTGATTGATTGTGTTGGTGATGATGTGGGTTGAATTGTTGTTTATGAATTTATAGAGATTAATGGTCAAATGCTTGCTTAATAAAGGGCTATCATATAAATTAATTATTGACTTCCATGTTGGGGAATTGTGTGCTTTTCGACGAACTTCGCGGTGACACCATCAACAATTGCACTTAACGTTTTTTACTTCGTTTCAAAGTAAAAGTATGGCTATTTCTCCAATTTAAGCATCGTTTAAGATTAATTCTGTAATGAAGACAAACTATTTAACATAACCGAATATCTTTTAATGTACCAAACGAAGTTATTGACAAAATTTCTTTAACAAGAGAAATCATATGTATGATTTTAGGTGAACTCTCTTCATCCTGCTGTCACATCAGCATCTGAATGGAGGACACCTGTCATTTTATCTAATTAATAAATTTTAAATTTAAAAAAAAAAAATAAAAACTAATTAATACCACTACTTCTAACTTAACTATTCTATTTAATATTTATTTTATATGTATTTATGTTCATAACTATTAAGTTACATTAATATTAATGCTTCTCACATTCCTAACAAAAAAATAAATAAACAACATTTTTAATCTTTTACATTTTTAACTTTTTGGTATTCGTCTAAAACTTTTTAATATTTTTTTATACTAACTTAATACTTTTCTTCCTGCTTATCCTTATCATAAACACTTTTTTCGAAGCTTGTTGTATGAAAAATTGTAAAGATGTAGCGTTATCTTCATTCAAAGATTTAGCGGTTTTTATGGGTCAAATATAATATTATTATAGCTGCATTTTATAATATTATTGTGAAACATAAAATATGAGGTGGTTCTTGTAGAATCAAAGCAATTGTACATATCATAAATTTGAGAACATTAAAAATCAGAGGTAATTATATGTTTTCAAGCAATTCAACCAGAAAATATGACTTTTATCTATGTCTTTTTTACTCATATCATGTTTATGTTTTTAGAAAGTAAAATAATTTTCCTAATTACCATACTTCCAATCCTTAAAGAAAAATTATTTGTTTTACAAAGAATTTATTTTAAAAAAACATAATACTAAACAATCAAACAAATTACTATATTCTTATAATTAATATATATATATATATATCAACACAAACATATTTTTAAAAATATTATATGAAACAAAATCTGCGCGTATGCACGGATACACGTCTAGTACTAATAATTAACTGTTAATGAAGATAGCTAAGTGATCCACATTTCTCGGTCTTCATAAATAGGACAATTGCATTTTGTTGGGCATGTGTAGTATATACATGTGACCTGTTAGAATCTTTTGATGCTCGTTCACGGTGGTATATGATGTCTATGAACCATTCTTTCAGAAAAAAAAAAAGAAAAAGAAAAATCACGACTTGACCCAAAATCTATAAAAAACAAAAACAAAAACAAAAACAAAATGTTCCTTTATGGAATAATATTTTTGGTTAACAGTGGAATTTACGTCTTCAGTGGTTAGGTCAACTATTCTTCCTAGGTTTTTTTTATTAGAAATCTTAGGTTAAGGTAAAACAGGTGCCTAATTAACCGTTCATAGATTAAACAGATCTATCAAATCGTGGGTTTATTATCTGATAATTCGAAGTAAAATAACCTTGCAGTTTGAGAGATACATTAGTGTAAATCAAAGTAAAGTTCTATCTTTTGTTTTTTTTATTATCTGATGAACACATGGTTGCGATCTTGTGAGTATTCTATCTTTTGTTTGTTTCTATTTTTGAATTTGAATTTTTGAATTTGATATATATATATATATATAATATTATAACTTGACAAGACGAGAACTACTTTGAGTAACAAGAATTTGATTGAGAATTTGGTTTTTAACCGGCCATATATATATATTACGTTGCTATAACTACATATATCCTGTGAACGTGTTATTCAATAAAGAGAAAAATTATAAAATTATCTGTACTATTCTACTATCAAAGTGACTTAGGATGAACTTACTCAAAACTAGTGATCAATTATAAATTATAAAATAAAAATATTTTGTTCGTCTGGGTTTTTAGTTATTATTGAGTTCTTAATATTTTGAGCTTAGTCACTAAAGTTGGCTGATGTAATTGGTGAGCACTTTTGCTCCTTTAAAATGTTCAAAAATAAATTTTGTCAAAAAGAAAATGTTCAAAAAGAAAAAGAAAAACAAGTCAGACTTGTTATAGCTTCATTCATGTATCTAAAATCAAGTAAATTTTTTTTATCGATGAATGATTACGAGAGTTTTAGAGATAGAGAGTAAGAACCTGTTGGCCGATGTAGACATGTAGTTGAGGAGAGAATCGTTCGGCCATGAAAATCTAGCTTGCAAGTAGAAGAAGAACCACAGATGCAATGCAATCATGCAAAAAGGAAGATCATTATGAAACTTGTAATAATAATCCGAACCAATGCATAGTTTAGCGAGCAGACGACGTCGTTGAAGGGGAGAGTAAAAATTAAAACTTGTAAAATGCGGTGAGCGTGGATCGAACACGCGACCATCAGATCTTCAGTCTGACGCTCTCCCAACTGAGCTATCCCTGCGATGTCTAAGAAACCCAAACAGTACATTATACACCAAAAAGACCAAAACACAACAATATAGATGAACAAAACCGCAAAGCCTGATGCAGGGAGAGACACGATTTACGTACCTTTTGTGAAAATAGTAATACTAACCAAATACATTATCAGCATAGATATGCACATCGCACACGATATGATGAGCTGTTTTGAAACAACTTGTTATAGAATCTCATTAGTACTGGTTTGAGTAGATTGAATTACAAATTTGAAACTTGAAAAGTAGTTAAACGAAAATTTGAGTTCATTACTTTGTTTTTCCTTCATATTGTTATGAGATTCTGCAACCATAGATCCAAATCTTCATGAACTCAAACCAATATACAAATGATAGGCTATGAAAAAAAAGAACGTTTTATTGTCAATAGTAGAGAGAGTTGTAAATTTGGTAATTACCTAGGAACTCTCATTACTTAATTTGTTTTTGGATTGAAATAATCTTATTGCCCTTTATCAGACAAGTTTCGGCTCAAACAAAGGCTTGATATGGCTCTTCATAAACTCCTGCCTAATTGACAAAAATTTATTTGTTTCGTTCAGTATGGACTCTAGAGTCAAACTAAGTGATCGAGTCAACTTTTTCGTCTTGTAGTATGATTCTGGAGCTTTATTTGGCGACGCCGCAACGGAATGACATTTTTAAATGTCTGAGATATTTCGTCTAAACATTCTTCAGATAGATTGAAATTGGTCTTCCAATTCATTATTTTTGATGCAATGTACAATGGAGAAATGCCTTTAGGACATCCTTCGTAAAGAGGTTGATTTGCCATTTCAGATGTTTGAAAAACGTTATCATGACAATTTGCACTACAAAAAATAAGGTAGTTAATATTCCTTATTTTTAATGTTTATCTAAAAAATAATTTCTAACAATCATAATTCAAAATTATGACAATAAATTTTTAATTACCAATTTATACAGTATTTTCTTAAGCCCTTTTCAATTAGGTTTAGTTTAACTTCAAAGACATTTTTATTAAGTTTAAATATTAATATATACAAAATATGTCTATATTTATAAAAGCATATCATTATTTTTAAGACTTGATAATTTACGTTGAATACCTTATTTCTTGTTGTGTCTCATGGCGAATTTCGGAATCATCGGGCATGTGTACATCTTCTTTTGCATTATAATTTTGATCGACGGGCATTTGAACATTTGGACTATGAATCCAAGTTTCTTGTTCACCCCCGCAATGACTTGTAGATGCTCCACCATCGTTGTAGCAAATTTCTCCATGATGTGTCCAAAAATAGTAATTCAGCGTAAATCCCTTCAAATACAGATGTTTTTCAACGGTATCTGCATCACGACGTTTTTGGTTTTTACACTTCAAACACGGACACAATAAATTTCCCCGGTCCTTATAAGATGGTTGATTACGAATGAAAGACAAAAATGTTTGTATTCCTTCAACAAATTTATCTGACACCTTTCGTTGATCTATGTCTAAACGAGAATACATCCATTCTCTCGAATAATAAAACTCAGACATTTGTGTTTCTCTAAAATAATAAAACTCATGAGAGAAACATGTCCATAATGAAAATGAAAATACCAAATGTGACGAACATGTCTTTTATAATCTCTTTTGCCACAAATTGCCACAAATAGTTTTGTAGCATCAAAGAATATATTATCTGCTATCTGAAATGAAACGACGTAACACCTTTTTGCAGAGCACAGACCATTGCCACAAATAATTTTGTGGCAAATTAGAGGCAAACTTTGGTAATTCGTGGCAAACTGATAAAATATCTTTGCAAGTACATAATTTTATTGGACATATCAGTCGAAATTTTGATACAAATTTGTAGTGAAATAATTTTGTGGCAATTGTGTTAAATTCTAACGGTATTCGTGTTATGGCAAATTTGACAGAACATCTTTTCTAATAATATGTGGAAAATATTGACACAAAATTATTGTATGATAATATGTGGTAATTTTTGTAACAAAATGCCACGACATGTGTTACTTGCCATAAAATTCAACAAAATTTGTAAAAAAAAATTTTTGTGGTAATTTTGTTATAAATCTGTGGTAAAATACATTTACCACGAAATGATTGTGGTAAAATTCTTGCAATATACAATTTTTCTTGTAGTGTCTCATTTATGAAAAGAATCCAATTGATCAAATCTGAAATTCTCAGTACTATCAACTTCCAGACCAAATCAAAACAAGTTCTGTTGGAAAACTTAACCACAAGATGAAATGAACTGATTATGTTGGCATGCTCGCTTCATAATTTGCGTTTATTAGAGATTACCATACTCACTCTTCCGAAAATGTCATAATATTTTTCAAAAATAGATGATAGGTTTAGACGTTTAGTTGCCATATTTTACACTGATAAATGAACTTATTCATCTTGAAAAATGTAACCGTTAAGAATTAGGTCAAATCGAATTAGAAAAAGTCGAAAATAAGAAAAAATACAAATTACGACAAATATTCGTTTTAGGATTTATTTATTATTGTGTGAATAAAAATTACAAGCCCTAATAAAAAAAATTCGATTATTGATCTCAGTTAGTAAAGAAAAATAGAAAACCATACCATTTTTATACATTCCCTTGCTTGCTCAAGAAGGCCTCATAGCATATTCAATCATATATTTTGTCACCTTAGAAACAACATGATTTTCGTTACCTACACTTTTCAAAGTATTTTAAACCTTTTTACCCTAAATAATACTCATTTTTCATCATCTCTGCTTTATCATAATTTAGTGAGATATCCGGCAAACCAAATCAGGCGTAGTTTGGTTTGCAAACTTAACTTCAAATCGTGAATTTAACTAGCGTATTAGTTAGGGTAAAAAGGTTTAAAATACTTTGATCCGAGCACTGGCTATAATCCATGGATAATGAACTTATCACGTTGATCTGAGCGCTACATAACTACCGTTTATTCGATACTACCACAATCAATCTTTCATAAGATACGTCATTGTAAATTTTCTTAGATGCATTTTACGCAAAAAATATCAACTCGAGTTTATCGAAACATAAGCTCTAGAAGAGACATGAGCTCTTTAAGACGTGACAAAAGACCCAAATGATCCTAACAGTCCATTGTAGAACACTTTACAGAATTATTAAAAAGTCCATTGTAAATACAAATGTTCTGTTACCTACACAACTTTCCAAAGTATTTTAACCTTCTATATCCTAAGTTACTAAATTAATAAGATTCATTTTCCATCGTTTTATATTATCTATTTTAAGCTTTAATTCATTTGATGCATATGCTAGCTGTAAAATTTGTTTTCATTTGACACATAGTCTTTTCCATTAAATTGTTTTTATCTTCTATATATGGTGCATGCCATGTAAATGGTGAATTGTGAGTGAGATACAACTGTTTTTTTATTTCCACATTATGAATTTATAGACTAAATTAATCAAAAAAATATAACTATTCTTATTTTCGCCAATAATCCTGAAAGATGCTGACACGTGTAAAACATATTGGGGAGATTATCACTGAGACATGAGCAGGTTACTAGGTTACATCACTACTCAGTGATGAGAGACCCTAATATTTCTCTTTTTTTTTTTTGGTCAATTTTCCAATGCAAACGAAAAAAAATTTACCTGCATAATTTTGATGCTTTTCAACAAAAGAATTCAAACAAAACGCAGAACCAGAACCTGTTTAACCTTTGAAATATGAAATTCACCTTTGAAATATTATCGCTTTTGACTGTTGCTGAGTTTTTTTTTTTTTGCTAAACTGTAAATATCATATAAATATGAAAGAGAGTTTTTAAAAGCATAACCCAGATTGCTTGTTATACAACGGCAAAAATTAGATAAAAACATTGTAACAAAAGATTTGTGAGAAAGAGCCAACACCTAGCTGAGCCACAAGCTCATGAGCTCACCAAAAATGCTTTCAATGCCTCTGAGCTGTGATAAGATTTTTCACCTGTCTATCAACATCTTTAAAGACCTGATCGGGAGGAATCTCCTGGTTATTGAAAATCAGGTTGTTGCATTTGGACGCAGTGTTGCTGAGTTTTTAGAACAATTACGAGATATATAAGCATTAAAAAAAAAGAAGAAACAGATGCATGAATTAATCAAAACGCAAAATATAACATTGCAAAGATAACAAGGAAAAAGAAAAGAGAAAAGAGAAAGACAATTTCATTGAAACAGAATAAGGTGAAGAAAGGCCTCAAATAGTTATGTGATACCTCGAAAATGAAAACCAAATACGAAACAATGCATAAAAAAACTGAAAAACTCAAAGGGAAATGGAACATTCACGACCCCAAATCTTCAATTGCTTCCGGCTGAATCCTCATGATGATCTTCACGCTCTCCGGCTTTGTTTTTTCCCTCTGCAGCTGAGTTGTGCTCCATCGAGTCACTAGAGCCCGAAACATTGGTGGATGGAGGAAGAGGAAGAGGCTGTGCTTCAGGAACGTTTCTTGTGATTGAATCAAGCGGGTTACAGCTCTCGTACTGGTATCGAGACACATGAGGACGCACGGGCATGTTCAGGTCCTCGGTTCTTCCTCCAGTAACTCATGTGAACTTACATTCACCAGGAGGGAGCTCAGGTGATGATGAAACATGATAGCTACTGTCGTTGTTGCTGTAGCTTCCTACGGGATCAGATGGTAATGGCTCTCTTGATAAACCATGTGACCTATACCTGTTAGATGGTAATGGCTCTCTTGATAAAGAAGCATGGCTAGGGTTCACGTTGAAACAATGGTTTGGACCCGTAGGATGAGCCATGGGGATTCCACCATTGAACAACGATGGGTAGTCACAGCTGCTACCACCTCCTCCATACTTAAAAAGGACCAAGAGAGAGGCCACAACGAGTAGCATCTGATGAGCTATGGTAGTTATAGCTAGTGTCCCCACCATTGAACAACGATGGATAGTCACGGCTGCTACCACCTCCTCCATACTTAAAAGGACCAAGAGAGAGGCCACAACGAGTACCATCTGATGATAAGTAGTTATAGCTAGTGATTGTCCCTTCAGGCACAACCTCAGTGATTGTCCCTTCAGGCACAACCTTTGGGACTGGGAGAGGGTACTCTTGCTTTTCCTCCACAGCCACAACGACAGTTTTGAGTTCCTGGTCAGGTTTGGAGGAGGAGGAGGAGTTTGAAGAAGCAACGATAGTTTTGAGTTCCTGGTCAGGTTTGGAGGATGAGGAGGAGGAGGAGGAGGAGGAGGAGGAGTTTGAAGAAGACATAGCTTGGCTAACAATTTGATTTGTAAGAATTTGGTGGGAGTTAGAGTGATGTGATCTTATCTCTTTTGTGTTGGATTCTTAGAAAAGGAGACACTGTTTATTGAGAGGATTCATTATCATTAGTTAAACTCTTAAGGTAGAAAATCTCCGAGGGTAAATTTATACTATATATTCTACTTTGCTTTCCACATTTAGTGCTTGTATCCAAACATTCATAAAGTTTTTTTTATAATATTTATTTTATTTTTATATTTAATTTCTGAAAATTAGTTATTAATTTATATATTTTTAGATTTTCTAAAATCTCGGTCATCTTTAATTTAAATTTCAAATTATTAGAAATTTAATTAAATTTAGTTACAAAAATTTGTATTCAATTTAATTTAAATTCAAAAAATTCAAAAAAAAATTATAATTAAATTTTATTACGAAAATTTAGATAATAATTTTAATACTTTAAAATTTCTTAAATACAAGAGAGATTTAATTTAAAATTTAAAATTTCAATAATATTTTTATAAAAATGCATAGTAAATAAATATTTTATCATATTTTATCATAATCAATTGGTCTAAAATATCAAATATTTGAGATTAATAAATATTTATATTATACAATAATATGATCGAGCTGATTAGAGTTATATATATATATATAAATATATTTAAGGTCCATGAGTTAATTTATTAAAACATGTAAGATATTAAGATGATTTGAGACAATTAAACTAACAGGTTAGCGAGTTTATATATATATATATATATTAATAGCGCAAATAATAAATAAATATCTTATTATATTTTTTCATAATCAGTTGGTCCAAATATTTCATATTAGTAAATATTTATAGAGTTATACAATTATAATTATAATCTTATACGGGTTAGTTTGTCAAAACATGTAAGATATTAAAAATGGTTTAAGACAACTAAACGGATGGATTAGCAAATTCATAGATATATAGATTTTTATGTGTAAATCTAAATTCACATAATAACAAAGTTTATAATTAACATTAGATCAATGTATACTTAATTAACGCATACTCTTATTCTACTAATATACAAATTTTACTGTTTAAAATTAAAATATGATAATAATTTTTTGATTTTAAAAAAATAACTAACAAAAAAATTATATATAAACAAAAAGATAAATGCAACTTATATTAGAAATAAAAAATAAAACATTCTCGTGCGGACGCACAGGGTTAAAATCTAGTTTTCTTTTAAAAGATATCGTTTGTTATCTAATTATCTTTAGTTTACTAACATGATGATATTTCATATTATTTGTAATTATGAGTCTATGATGAATAATCTATATTTTTAAAAATTAGAGTTATTTCTCTAACTATTTTAGATTTACTTTTATTTTCTTCAAAATAGTGTTTTGTGTGAATTATTATCTGTAATTATGAGTCTATGATGTATGATCTGAAATTTATTTACACATTCAATAATAAATTATTTATGAATGCTACATTGTACTTGATTACAAAATAATTTTGAATTAATCATAAAAAATTATTTATCTTAAATAAAAAATAAAAAGAAAAACACATATTTGAATCTAAATAAAATAATATATCTATAAAAAATAACAACTGTGTATTTTCCTTAATTATTTTTCCTGTTTGTGTTTTCATTTTCTTACTTTCTATGTTATTATTAGGAAAAAATCCTGACAGTAAAGACAATACTAATTACTAGATATGGTGCATGAACTTCAAAGAATAGCAGTTTTATTCCTAAATTATATTTCTATGTGGCGAATGTAATAAATCTTTTAAGTAGAAAATCTCCCAGGGTGAATTTACACCATATATTTTACTTTGCTTTCCTAATTTTTCTATAAAACATTTCGTTTGAAATCTAATTATGTTTACTCTTTTTGTATTCTAAGCCTACAAACTGAGATGATTGATGGTGTCACCGCGAAGTTCGTTCAAAAGCACACAATTCCCCAACATGGGAGTCAATAATTAATTTATATGATAGCCCTTTATTAAGCAAGCATTTGACTTTTCATCTCTATAAATTCATAATCAATTCAACCCTCACCATCACCAACACAATCAATCATCTCTCTCCTTCTCTGGTTAAAAAAAAGAATACAAAGATGGAGATCTCAAAAAACCTTTTGCTAGTCATTTCTCTTGTGGCTTCAACTTGTTTCTTGCAAGCCAAGGCAGCTGGAATTTACTGTAGCAACCCTTACACTCGATGTTACCGCCAGTACATTCAATGAGAGGAATGTCCAAGCACAACCGACATGAACTCCAAAACCAAAGTTTGCTACGCCGATTGCGATAGACCCACTTGCAAATCCCAATGCTGCAGTACGACTTTTCAATTCCTTGTCTTACAAGTTTTTCACACATTTTTTTGTTATTCTTTTTCTATTGCATTTTTCAAGTAATGAATCATATGTTTGTGTATAGTGAGGAAACCGAACTGCAACAGACCTGGATCAGCTTGTTATGACCCGAGGTTCATTGGAGGAGACGGCATTGTGTTCTACTTCCATGGAAAGAGCAACCAAGAATTCAGCCTCGTCTCTGACTCTGACCTCCAGATCAATGGTAGGTTCATTGGTCACAGACCCGCTGGTGGCGCCAGAGACTTCACATGGATCCAAGCTCTTGGATTCCTCTTCAACTCTCATAAATTCTCCCTTGAAGCCGCGAAATCCGCGACCTGGGACAACGAAATCGACCATCTCGAATTCACATTCGTTGGCCAAGATCTATCTGTCCAGGAAGAAACTCTCGCCACCCGGTTAGTACTCGAACCAAAACTCACTTATAAAGTATGTGTTTTTCAAGAATCTTGAAACAGATATATGTTTTCTTGAAAACCAAGGTACTCACCAAACAAGGACATCAAGGTCGAGAGAGTGACTAAGAGAAACAGCGTGATCGTGACAATCAAAGACAAAGCCGAGATCATGGTCAATGTGGTTCCAGTGACTAAAGAAGACGACAGGATCCACAGCTACAAAGTACCATCAGATGACTGTTTCGCACATCTCGAGGTTCCGTTCAAATTCTTCAACCTTTCACCAAACGTTGACGGAATCTTGGGACGAACCTACAAACCAGATTTCCAGAATCCGGCTAAGCCTACAAATTGAGTATGCATGGACTCTCATTTATGAAAAGATCCAATTGATCCAATCTGAAATTTTTCAGTACTATCAACTTCCAGACCAAATCAAAACAAGTTCTGTTTGAAAACTTAACCACAAGATGAAATGAACTGATTATGTTGGCCTGCTCGCTTTATAATTTGCGTTTATTCGATATTACCATACTCACTCTTCCCAAAAACGTCATTATATTTTTTAAAAATAGATGATAGGTTTAATTGTCATATTTAACATTGATAAATGAACTTATTCATTTCAGAAAATGTAATCGTTAAGAATTAGGTCAAATTGAGTTAGAAAAAGTCGAAAATAAGAAAGAAAAATGAATCGAGAAAAATATCAGTTTTAGAATTTATTTATTATTGTGTGAATAAAAATTACAAACCCTAAGTAGAAAATCCGATTATTGATCTCAATTAGTAAAGAAAAATAGAAAACCATACCATTTTTTTTACATTCTCTTGCTTGCTCAAGGAGGGCTCATAGCATATTCAATCATATTTTGTCACCTTAGAAACAACAGAATTTTCGTTACCTACACTTTTCAAAGTATTTTAAAACTTTTTACCCTAAATAATACTCATTTTCATCATCTCTGCTTCATCATAATTTAGTGAGATATCCGGCAAACCAAATCAGGAGTAGTTTGGTTTGCAAACTTAACTTCAAATCGTGAGTTTAAGAGCATTGGTTATCAGGGGCGGATCCAGAACAGAATTCTATGTGGGGCAAAATTAAACATAATTTCATAATATTAAATTTGCATAGCTAAATTCCATGAATATATTAACCAATATAAGTTTTTTGAACAATGATATATTTTAATTTTTGAAATCCAGAAAATCATAACATTTGTGAAAATGCTATTTCTAATGATTTTTAATCAGACTCATACACAAGAAGATATAATGTTTTAATACTTTAATATTTTGATAATTAGTTAACTTTATAGTTTCTTAAGAAGACATTTTTTGGCTTCGAAAGAGGAAAAAGGGTAAAAAGATGATAATTATGAATGAGCAAAGTGTGCAAAAGAAAACATATGTAAAAAAATGAAAACACTGTGCCATAAGGTGAAAAATACACAGAAGAATCAAAGAAAGATAGGACAAGTTGGCCATCGAACTCTTCACCTTGAGTTTTGATTAAGATATATGCACCAAATAATACGATAGAACAGCATATAAAAATGTCAAACAAATAACTTTACTAATCAGTATGGGGCACGTGCCACACTTGTTACAATGTGGATCCGCCCCTCCTTGTTATAATCCATGGATAATGAATTTATCACGTTGATCCGACCGCTACATAACTAGCGTTATTCGATACAACCACACTCAATCTTTCATAAGATACGTCATTGTAAATTTTCTTACATGCATTTTACGCAAAAAAATCAACTCGAGTATATCGAAACATAAGCTCTAGAAGAGATAGGAGCTCTGTAAGACGTGACAAAAGACTCAAAATGGGCCTAAGAGTCCATTGTAGAACACTTTACAGAATTATAAACCAGTCCATTGTAAATACAAATGTTTTGTTACCTACAAACCTTTCCAAAGTATTTTAACCTTTTATATCATAAGTTACTAAGTTAATAAGATTCATTTTCCATCTTTTTATGTTCTCTATTTCAGCTTTGCATATGCTAGCTGTAAAATTTGTTTTCATTTGACACATAGTCTTTTTTCATTAAATTTTTTTTATCTTCTATATATGGTGCATGCCATGTAAATGGTGAATTGTGAGTGAGATACAACTGTTTTTTTAATTCCACATTATAAAATTATGGACTATATTAATATAAAAAAATATAACTATTCATATTTTCGCCATTAATCCTGAAAGATGCTGACACGTGTAAAACATATTGGGGGAGGTTATCACTGAGACATGAGCAAATTACTAGGTTACATCACTATTCAGTGATGAGAGACCCTAATATTTCGTTTACTTTTTTTTTGGTCAATTTTCCAATGTAAACGATTAAAATTCTACCTGCATAGATTTGATGCTTTTCAACAAAGGCATTCAACCAAAACGCAGAACCTGTTTAACCTTTGAAACATGAAATTCACCTTTAAATATTTATGGCTGTTGAGTGTTGCTGAGTTTTTTTTTTTTTTTTTGCTAAACTGTAAATATCATATAAATATGAAAGGGAGTTTTACAAAAGCATAACCCAGATTGCTTGTTACACAACGACAAAAATTAGATAGAAAAATATTGTAACAAGTAACAAAAGATTTGTGAGGAAGAGCCAACACCTAGCTGAGCCACAAGCTCATGAGCTCACCAAAATGCTTTCGTTGCCTCCGAGCTGTGATAAGATTTTTCACATGTCTATCAACATATTTAAAGACTTGATCGAGAGGAATCTCCTGGTTATTGAAAATCATGTTGCATTTGGACGCAGTGTTGCTGAGTTTTTAGAACAATTACGAGATATATAAGCATTAAAAAAGAAGAAGAAACGGATGCATGAATTAATCAAAACGCAAAATATAACATTTCAATGACAACAAGGAAAAAGAAAAGAGAAAAGAGAAAGACAATTTCAATGAGACAGAATAAGATGAAGAAATGCCTCAAATAGTTATGAGATACCTCGAAGATGAAAACCAAATACGAAACAATGCATAAAAAAACTGAAAAACTCAAAGGGAAATGGAACATTCACGACCCCAAATCTTCAATTGCTTCCGGCTGAATCTTCATGATGATCTTCACACTCTCCAACTTTGTTTTTTCCCTCTGCAGCTGAGCTGTGCTCCATCGGGTCACTAGAGCCCGAAACATTCTCATCCATAGAAAGATTGGTGGATGGAGGAAGAGGAAGAGGATGTGCTTCAGGAACGTTTCTTGTGATTGAATCAAGCGGGTTACAGCTCTTGTACTGGTATCGAGACACATGAGGACGCACAGGCATGTTCAGGTCCTCGGTTCTTCCTCCAGTGACTCCTGCGAACTTACATTCACCAGGAGGGAGCTCAAGTGATAATGAACCATGATAGCTACTGTTGTTGTTGCTGTAGCTTCCTTCTTGATCAGATGGTCGACCAAGAGTGAGACTAAGTGATAAACCATGTGGCCTATACCTGTTAGATGGTAACGGCTCTCTTGATAAAGAAGCATGGCTAGGGTCCACGTTGAAACAATGGTTTGGACCCGTAGGATGAGCCATGGGGATTCCACCATTGAACAACGATGGGTAGTCACGGCTGCTACCACCTCCTCCATATTTAAAAGGGCCAAGAGAGATGCCACAACGAGTAGCATCTGATGAGCTATGGTAGTTATAGCTAGTGTCCCCACCATTGAACAACGATGAGTAGTCACGGCTGCTACCACCTCCTCCATACTTACAAGGACCAAGAGAGAGGCCACAACGAGTAGCATCTGATGATAAGTAGTTATAGCTAGTGTCCCGGGTGCAGGAACGGTAAGGAGTCACAGGATAGCCCATGAACATGCCCATATCGATGATACCTCCCGTGTATCTTCCATTGGACGACGGGAAAGTGGTTGTTATGACGCTGCTGCGGGCGCCTCCTACGGACTCAAGAGGAATACCATAAGGGATGTTATCATTTGATAAAGGAGCACCTTGTGAAGGCCCACCAAAGACCAAGCCAGACGTGCCTTGGGAATATGGCGTCTTCCAAACGCCTTGTCCATCTATCTTCTCCAACTCTTGGCCAACCTTGTGGCTTATTTGGTGACTAAATAGGGCATTAGCGCTTGGGAACCTTTTGTTGCATATGTTGCACAAAGGGAGAGTATTTTCCATCGGTAGTGGATCTGCTCGGGCATCACCCAATCCGAAGCTAGGCCTCTCAGTGTTCTTCCTTTCAGAGACAACCTCAGTGATTGTCCCTTCAGGCACAACCTCAGCAATTGTCCCTTCCGGCACAACCTCAGTGATTTTCCCTTCAAGCACAACCTCTGGGACTGGGAGAGGGTACTCTTGCTTTTCCTCCACGGCCACAATGACAGTTTTGAGTTCCTGGTCAGATTTGGAGGAGGAGGAGGAGTTTGAAGAAGCAACGACAGTTTGGAGTTTCTGGTCAGGTTTGGAGGAGGAAGAGGAGTTTGAAGAAGCAACAATAGTTTTGAGTTCCTGGTCAGGTTTGGAGGAGGAGGAGGAGTTTGAAGAAGACATAGCTTGGCTAACAATTTGATTTATAAGAATTTGGTGGGAGTTAGAGTGATATGATCTTATCTCTTCTGTGTTGGATTCTTAGAAAAGGAAGACACTATTTATTGAGAGGATTCATTATCGTTAGTTAATCTCTTAAGGTAGAAAATCTCTGAGGGTAAATTTACACCATATATTCTACTTTGCTTTCCTAATTTTCTTTTAAAAGATATCGTTTGTTATCTTATTATCTTTAGTTTACTAATATGATGATATTTCATATTTGAATCTAAATAAAATAATATATCTATAAAAAAAATAACAACTGTGTATTTTTCTTAATTATTTTTTCTGTTTGTGTTTTCAGTTTCTTACTTTCTATGTTATTATTAGGAAAAAATCAGGACAGTAAAGACAATACTAATTACGAGATATGGTGCATGAACTTCAAAGAATAGCAGTTTTATTCCTAAATTATATTTCCATGTGGCGAATATAGTAAAGGGAGAAGGGGTGCATGTGCACCTAGTGTTTTAAAAAGAAATTAATGTAATTTTTAAGCTAATTATATTTGTGTATCCACTTAATTTGGACTTGTGTCCATTCTTTTGATTAATTCTATACACTCACATAAAAATTAAATAAAAGAAAAATAAGAAAAACCCATTTAACAAAAATAATAAAATTATATTAAATATGAAATTCATTATATTCTTTAAGTTATTGCATTTAAAATCTCTTAAATTTAATTTTTAGTATTTATTTAAAAGATAGTATGTTATAATAATTTTAATATTTTCTTCAATATTCATTAATCTAATATTTGTGTCCCCATTAAAAAATGTTTAGATTCACCCTTGATTTCGAGATATAAAAGATTAGAATATAATATATGAATACCATTAACGCTAGATTTTTCTTTAATAACTCAATGAAACTAATGGCTAAAACTTCCAACATACATAATTGAACCATGATAGAGATTAACAAGCACATCCATTTCCGCAGAATTTTTTTCACCTTAGACATCTATGATATTTTGATATTTTGGCTATATTTTTTTCCTAGCCAAATTCATTATATACAGATTTTTCTTTTGTCATTTTGAAACTTCGATTTAAGTCATCTTTTAGGATTAGAAGTCTCTTATGTTTTTAGAATTTTATAAGAAATACTTTTTAATTAAACTATTTTTTTAATTAAAAAGATGCAGCTAAACCTTACCTACAATCTAGTGATTTATACACTTTAGTAAAATGTAAAAAATGACAAAAAAAACTGGTACAACAATAGGCATGATCAATATATTTTTCTTGTTTCTAATCTTTTGAATCTTAAAATTAGTCGACCTGAAGTTTATCAATACAACAAAACCTCCAGCTCACTCAGAAGTATCACAATGCGACGTCGAATCAAAACCGGCAAAGGAGTTGGGCCCAAACAATACTAAGCCCACCAATAAGCCCAACAACTCCCAACGGTCATCTCTCCAGCTTCACGACAAAACCAGAGTCTCTGCAGAGATGAGAAAGACGACGATGAGCTGCAGTAGTACGGAGGAGGCAATCCCGACGAGCAACAGCTTTGGCGTTTTGTCAATCATTGACTGACCTCTAGTTAAGCGACACTTGGCATTTGGGTTGAGGAGAGCATCCTGTAGCTTCGTGTATAAATACACAACTCCTCTGTAATCGTTCTCTCAAGTTGAATAAAAAGAAGAACAAAACTTTATCTTCATTACATTTCCTGTTTTGCTTTTATGGTATCAGAGCCTCCGGTCGTTTATGGACCCATGGCGAGCTCAGCTTTTTCCACACCAACCTCTGCACCGGGCACGTCAAACGTTGCGCCACCAACAAATGTTGCGCCTCCGGAGACTACTCCTCGACCTCCACAGAGCACGATTCGAACTCAGGCGAATGGAGATCCAGTTCCACCTGCGACGCCAGCGTCAGCTCCACCACTTACTCGTCCTCCGACGTTCTATTCATCATCACCAGCGCCTGCTCTCAGCGTTGTCTCGTCACCACTAAATCTCTCTCATTGTGTGACTCTTCGTTTGAACGCCTCCAACTATCTCCTGTGGAAGACTCAGTTCGAACACTGGCTATCTAGCCAGAAGCTTGTTGGTCATGTTAATGGTAGTTCTCCCCGTCCTCCGGCCTCACTCGTTCTTCGGATTGGAGACAACATCACAGAAGCACCTAATCCTGAACTGTTGGTTTGGCTTCAAAACGACCAGACAGTTCTTGCTTGGCTCTTTGGTTCTATGTCTGAAGAGGCTCTGCGCTCGGTCTACGGTCTTCACACCGCCGCTGAGGTTTGGCTGGCCTTAGCAAGGAAATACAATCGCATCTCAGCCTCCCGTAGATTTGACCTTCAACGCAGGCTTCAAACCGTCTTTAAAGATGGTAAATCTATGCCTGATTACATTAATGAAGTCAAAACTATCTGTGATCAGCTATATTCCATCGGTTGTGCTGTTGATGATAATGAAAAGATCTATGGTTTCATCCATGGGTTGGGCCAAGAATATCAGGCTATTACTGCAGTCATTGAAAACGCTATGGATACCTACCCTTATCCAAGCTTTGAAGATATTGTGGTAAAAGTTTCAAACTTTGAAGACAAGCTTCAGTCTTACGCCTCCAGCTCCACTGTTGTTCCTCACCTTGCCTTTTCCACTCAGAAGACAGGAGCGCTTTCCTTCAACAACAACAACAACAGGGGAAGAAATAACTCTGGTGGTCGGTTCAATTCCAACAGAGGAAGGGGCTCATTCTCAACACGAGGAAGAGGATTTCCTCAGCAGATCTCCAGCTCAAACTCCTCCTCTGATGGTACGATCAAAGTGTCTTGTCAGATCTGTGGAAAGTTGGGCCATCCTGCGTTGAAATGCTGGCACCGATTTGATAATGCTTATCAGTATGAAGACGGTCCCTCAGCTATGGCTGCAATGCGAATAACAGATGTCACAGAGTCTTCTGGCCTTGAATGGTACCCTGATACTGGTGCTTCAGCTTATGTCACAAGTTCTCCACAACACCTGCAGCAGTCTCAGTCCTATGCCGGCTCCGACTCAGTAATGGTAGGAAATGGAGAGTTCCTCCCCATCACTCACACCGGATCAACTACATTAGCTTCGACTTCAGGTACGCTCCCTCTAGTTGATGTTCTGGTTTGTCCGAATATAGCAAAGCCTCTCTTATCTGTATCTAAGATTACTGCGGATTATCCCTGTTCGTTTGAATTTGATTGTCATGGGGTAACTGTTAAGGACAAGACCACAAAGAGAGTGCTCCTATCGGGAAGCAGCGCTAATGGACTCTATCGTTTGAAGAACCAACCGGCTCAAGCTTACTTCTCCTCTAGGCAACATTGCGTCAGTAATGATGTTTGGCATAAGAGACTTGGCCACCCAAATAAGCAAGTTCTGCATCTTCTTTCTTCTAATCAAGCCATCAAAATAAGCACCAGTATCAATCGGATGTGCGAGTCATGTCAGCTTGGAAAGAGCAGTAGATTACCCTTTTATCAGTCTTCTTTTTCTGCATCTAGGCCTCTTGAACGTGTACACTCTGACCTCTGGGGTCCAGCACCTGTTGTTTCGGGTCAGGGGTTCAGATTTTATGTCGTTTTCATAGATCATTGGTCTAGATTCTGTTGGTTTTACCCACTGAAATATAAATCAGACTTTTATGCTACATTCTGTGTATTTCAACACATGGTGGAAAATCAGTTTAACTGTAAGATCGGTACATTTCAGTGTGACGGTGGTGGGGAATTCACAAGCAAGAAATTCTTAACTCACCTACAACATTCTGGTATACAACAACACATTTCTTGCCCCTATACACCCCAGCAAAATGGATTAGCTGAACGTAAACACCGTCACCTTACTGAGTTGGGATTATCAATGATGTTTGAAAGCAAGATGCCTCTGAAGTTTTGGGTTGAATCGTTTTTCACTGCAAACTTCTTAAGCAATCTTCTTCCTACATCTGCTCTTGAATCGTCTGTAAGTCCCTTTGAAAAACTATTTGGGAAGAAACCTGACTACACATCTCTCAGAGTCTTCGGTTGTGCATGTTATCCAACACTCCGAGACTACTCAAAGAACAAGTTTGATCCAAGGTCTTTGAGGTGCATCTTCCTTGGCTACAACGACAAGTATAAGGGGTATCGGTGCTACCTTCCCACCACTGGAAGAGTTTTCATAAGTCGCCATGTCATCTTTGATGAACATGTGTATCCCTTTGCTACCTTATACCTGGATGCTCACTCAGAAGTATCAACACCTCTTCTTCAGGCATGGCAGAAAAGCTTTCTTCCAGCTACTGTAAGTTCTTCAGAACAGATTCCTTCGACCGGATCAACATCGTCAGCTTACTTCCCCTCTGCAGAGTCCACAGACTCAACATCAATCTTTGTAAACTCTGACTTTCCACCTCTGCAACGTCCGGTGTCAGTGCTCAAGCCTTCTTATCAGACAATCAGAGCTGATCAGTCTACTAGAAGTGAAAGCAGGAATTCTGGGTGTACGGCAGGCACAGATCCTGTTCCTATAGGCAACAGTTCTTTGCTTTCACCTTCTGGGACAGATTCCTCAGTATCTCGCTGTTCATCTACACCGGTAACTCCAGCTTCACTCTCTGTTGCATCATCTCCTTTGTCCACTGACAGTTCTAGCGCCTTGAGTCATAACTCTACCGCACGACAAACCACTCCCTCCCTTCCCGGTCACAAGATGATTACAAGGGCCAAGGAAGGTATTTTTAAACCCAATCCTCGTTACGCTTTACTTACACATAAGGCTGCATATCCAGAGCCTCGTTCAGTTGCCTCGGCGTTGAAGCATCCAGGATGGCACAATGCAATGTCTGAGGAAATGTCCAACTGCTCTGAAACGAACACATGGAGTTTAGTTCCCCGAGCTCCTGGCATGAACATACTAGGTAGCAAATGGGTTTTTAGAACAAAACTTCATGCGGATGGATCATTAGATAAACTCAAAGCTAGGTTGGTTGCAAAAGGATATAATCAGCAAGAGGGAGTAGACTTCTTGGAAACGTATAGTCCTGTTGTCAGAACGGCTACAGTTCGATCAGTTCTACATCTTGCAACCATTATGGATTGGGATGTGAAACAAATGGATGTTAAGAATGCCTTTTTACATGGGGATCTCTCTGAAACGGTTTACATGACTCAACCAACTGGTTTTGAAGACAAAGCACATCCTGACTACGTTTGTCGACTGAATAAGTCCCTATACGGTCTCAAACAGTCCCCTCGGGCATGGTTTGATAAATTCAGCTCATTTCTTCTGGACTTCGGATTTGTCTGTAGCAACAAGGACCCCTCGCTCTTCATCTACTCGAAGCAAAAAGACATTATTCTTCTCCTTCTTTATGTTGATGACATGGTCATCACAGGCAGTGGCTCCTGTATTCTGCAGTCCCTTCTATCCGAGTTGAATAAGCACTTTCGCATGAAAGATATGGGGCAGCTGCACTATTTTCTTGGGATTCAAGCACGTTTTCATTCAGAGGGGCTCTTCCTCTCTCAACAAAAATATGCAGAGGATTTACTGGCTATTGCAGGGATGACTGATTGTTCACCTATGCCAACTCCACTTCCGATTCAGCTTGATCGAGTTCCTCATCAAAATGAACTCTTCTCCAATCCCACATACTTCCGGAGTTTAGCAGGCAAGCTTCAGTATCTAACGCTGACAAGACCGGATATTCAATTTGCAGTCAACTATGTGTGTCAAAAGATGCACTCCCCCACTATATCTGACTTCATGCTTCTCAAACGGATCTTACGTTACATAAAAGGGACAGTAACAATGGGCATTAACTTCAACAAGGGAACAGACTGTGTAATGCGTGTGTACAGCGATAGTGATTGGGCGGGCTGCAAAGAGACCAGACGCTCTACTGGTGGTTTTTGTACCTTCTTAGGCAATAATATCATCTCGTGGTCCTCAAAGAAACAGCCTACAGTCTCTAAGAGCTCAACGGAAGCCGAGTACAGAACAATGTCTGAGGCTGCGTCTGAAGTCACTTGGCTTAGTTCCCTTCTCAAAGAGATAGGCGTATCCATCCCTGCCACTCCCGAACTTTTCTGTGATAATCTCTCTGCAGTTCGACTCACTGCGAATCCCACTTTCCATGGCAGAACAAAGCACTTTGAGTTAGACCACCATTACGTTCGTGAAAGAGTTGCTTTGGGGTCTCTCATCGTTAATCACATCCCTTCTCCGCAGCAATTGGCTGAAGTCTTTACCAAGTCCTTGCCCTGTGAAGCGTTCTGTTCTTTGAGGTACAAACTTGGTGTAGACTACCCACCAACACCAAGTTTGAGAGGGGCTATCAATACAACAAAACCTCCAGCTCACTCAGAAGTATCACAATGCGACGTCGAATCAAAACCGGCAAAGGAGTTGGGCCCAAACAATACTAAGCCCACCAATAAGCCCAACAACTCCCAACGGTCATCTCTCCAGCTTCACGACAAAACCAGAGTCTCTGCAGAGATGAGAAAGACGACGATGAGCTGCAGTAGTACGGAGGAGGCAATCCCGACGAGCAACAGCTTTGGCGTTTTGTCAATCATTGACTGACCTCTAGTTAAGCGACACTTGGCATTTGGGTTGAGGAGAGCATCCTGTAGCTTCGTGTATAAATACACAACTCCTCTGTAATCGTTCTCTCAAGTTGAATAAAAAGAAGAACAAAACTTTATCTTCATTACATTTCCTGTTTTGCTTTTATGGTATCAGAGCCTCCGGTCGTTTATGGACCCATGGCGAGCTCAGCTTTTTCCACACCAACCTCTGCACCGGGCACGTCAAACGTTGCGCCACCAACAAATGTTGCGCCTCCGGAGACTACTCCTCGACCTCCACAGAGCACGATTCGAACTCAGGCGAATGGAGATCCAGTTCCACCTGCGACGCCAGCGTCAGCTCCACCACTTACTCGTCCTCCGACGTTCTATTCATCATCACCAGCGCCTGCTCTCAGCGTTGTCTCGTCACCACTAAATCTCTCTTATTGTGTGACTCTTCGTTTGAACGCCTCCAACTATCTCCTGTGGAAGACTCAGTTCGAACACTGGCTATCTAGCCAGAAGCTTGTTGGTCATGTTAATGGTAGTTCTCCCCGTCCTCCGGCCTCACTCGTTCTTCGGATTGGAGACAACATCACAGAAGCACCTAATCCTGAACTGTTGGTTTGGCTTCAAAACGACCAGACAGTTCTTGCTTGGCTCTTTGGTTCTATGTCTGAAGAGGCTCTGCGCTCGGTCTACGGTCTTCACACCGCCGCTGAGGTTTGGCTGGCCTTAGCAAGGAAATACAATCGCATCTCAGCCTCCCGTAGATTTGACCTTCAACGCAGGCTTCAAACCGTCTTTAAAGATGGTAAATCTATGCCTGATTACATTAATGAAGTCAAAACTATCTGTGATCAGCTATATTCCATCGGTTGTGCTGTTGATGATAATGAAAAGATCTATGGTTTCATCCATGGGTTGGGCCAAGAATATCAGGCTATTACTGCAGTCATTGAAAACGCTATGGATACCTACCCTTATCCAAGCTTTGAAGATATTGTGGTAAAAGTTTCAAACTTTGAAGACAAGCTTCAGTCTTACGCCTCCAGCTCCACTGTTGTTCCTCACCTTGCCTTTTCCACTCAGAAGACAGGAGCGCTTTCCTTCAACAACAACAACAACAGGAGAAGAAATAACTCTGGTGGTCGGTTCAATTCCAACAGAGGAAGGGGCTCATTCTCAACACGAGGAAGAGGATTTCCTCAGCAGATCTCCAGCTCAAACTCCTCCTCTGATGGTACGATCAAAGTGTCTTGTCAGATCTGTGGAAAGTTGGGCCATCCTGCGTTGAAATGCTGGCACCGATTTGATAATGCTTATCAGTATGAAGACGGTCCCTCAGCTATGGCTGCAATGCGAATAACAGATGTCACAGAGTCTTCTGGCCTTGAATGGTACCCTGATACTGGTGCTTCAGCTCATGTCACAAGTTCTCCACAACACCTGCAGCAGTCTCAGTCCTATGCCGGCTCCGACTCAGTAATGGTAGGAAATGGAGAGTTCCTCCCCATCACTCACACCGGATCAACTACATTAGCTTCGACTTCAGGTACGCTCCCTCTAGTTGATGTTCTGGTTTGTCCGAATATAGCAAAGCCTCTCTTATCTGTATCTAAGATTACTGCGGATTATCCCTGTTCGTTTGAATTTGATTGTCATGGGGTAACTGTTAAGGACAAGACCACAAAGAGAGTGCTCCTATCGGGAAGCAGCACTAATGGACTCTATCGTTTGAAGAACCAACCGGCTCAAGCTTACTTCTCCTCTAGGCAACATTGCGTCAGTAATGATGTTTGGCATAGGAGACTTGGCCACCCAAATAAGCAAGTTCTGCATCTTCTTTCTTCTAATCAAGCCATCAAAATAAGCACCAGTATCAATCGGATGTGCGAGTCATGTCAGCTTGGAAAGAGCAGTAGATTACCCTTTTATCAGTCTTCTTTTTCTGCATCTAGGCCTCTTGAACGTGTACACTCTGACCTCTGGGGTCCAGCACCTGTTGTTTCGGGTCAGGGGTTCAGATTTTATGTCGTTTTCATAGATCATTGGTCTAGATTCTGTTGGTTTTACCCACTGAAATATAAATCAGACTTTTATGCTACATTCTGTGTATTTCAACACATGGTGGAAAATCAGTTTAACTGTAAGATCGGTACATTTCAGTGTGACGGTGGTGGGGAATTCACAAGCAAGAAATTCTTAACTCACCTACAACATTCTGGTATACAACAACACATTTCTTGCCCCTATACACCCCAGCAAAATGGATTAGCTGAACGTAAACACCGTCACCTTACTGAGTTGGGATTATCAATGATGTTTGAAAGCAAGATGCCTCTGAAGTTTTGGGTTGAATCGTTTTTCACTGCAAACTTCTTAAGCAATCTTCTTCCTACATCTGCTCTTGAATCGTCTATAAGTCCCTTTGAAAAACTATTTGGGAAGAAACCTGACTACACATCTCTCAGAGTCTTCGGTTGTGCATGTTATCCAACACTCCGAGACTACTCAAAGAACAAGTTTGATCCAAGGTCTTTGAGGTGCATCTTCCTTGGCTACAACGACAAGTATAAGGGGTATCGGTGCTACCTTCCCACCACTGGAAGAGTTTTCATAAGTCGCCATGTCATCTTTGATGAACATGTGTATCCCTTTGCTACCTTATACCTGGATGCTCACTCAGAAGTATCAACACCTCTTCTTCAGGCATGGCAGAAAAGCTTTCTTCCAGCTACTGTAAGTTCTTCAGAACAGATTCCTTCGACCGGATCAACATCGTCAGCTTACTTCCCCTCTGCAGAGTCCACAGACTCAACATCAATCTTTGTAAACTCTGACTTTCCACCTCTGCAACGTCCGGTGTCAGTGCTCAAGCCTTCTTATCAGACAATCAGAGCTGATCAGTCTACTAGAAGTGAAAGCAGGAATTCTGGGTGTACGGCAGGCACAGATCCTGTTCCTATAGGCAACAGTTCTTTGCTTTCACCTTCTGGGACAGATTCCTCAGTATCTCGCTGTTCATCTACACCGGTAACTCCAGCTTCACTCTCTGTTGCATCATCTCCTTTGTCCACTGACAGTTCTAGCGCCTTGAGTCATAACTCTACCGCACGACAAACCACTCCCTCCCTTCCCGGTCACAAGATGATTACAAGGGCCAAGGAAGGTATTTTTAAACCCAATCCTCGTTACGCTTTACTTACACATAAGGCTGCATATCCAGAGCCTCGTTCAGTTGCCTCGGCGTTGAAGCATCCAGGATGGCACAATGCAATGTCTGAGGAAATGTCCAACTGCTCTGAAACGAACACATGGAGTTTAGTTCCCCGAGCTCCTGGCATGAACATACTAGGTAGCAAATGGGTTTTTAGAACAAAACTTCATGCGGATGGATCATTAGATAAACTCAAAGCTAGGTTGGTTGCAAAAGGATATAATCAGCAAGAGGGAGTAGACTTCTTGGAAACGTATAGTCCTGTTGTCAGAACGGCTACAGTTCGATCAGTTCTACATCTTGCAACCATTATGGATTGGGATGTGAAACAAATGGATGTTAAGAATGCCTTTTTACATGGGGATCTCTCTGAAACGGTTTACATGACTCAACCAACTGGTTTTGAAGACAAAGCACATCCTGACTACGTTTGTCGACTGAATAAGTCCCTATACGGTCTCAAACAGTCCCCTCGGGCATGGTTTGATAAATTCAGCTCATTTCTTCTGGACTTCGGATTTGTCTGTAGCAACAAGGACCCCTCGCTCTTCATCTACTCGAAGCAAAAAGACATTATTCTTCTCCTTCTTTATGTTGATGACATGGTCATCACAGGCAGTGGCTCCTGTATTCTGCAGTCCCTTCTATCCGAGTTGAATAAGCACTTTCGCATGAAAGATATGGGGCAGCTGCACTATTTTCTTGGGATTCAAGCACGTTTTCATTCAGAGGGGCTCTTCCTCTCTCAACAAAAATATGCAGAGGATTTACTGGCTATTGCAGGGATGACTGATTGTTCACCTATGCCAACTCCACTTCCGATTCAGCTTGATCGAGTTCCTCATCAAAATGAACTCTTCTCCAATCCCACATACTTTCGGAGTTTAGCAGGCAAGCTTCAGTATCTAACGCTGACAAGACCGGATATTCAATTTGCAGTCAACTATGTGTGTCAAAAGATGCACTCCCCCACTATATCTGACTTCATGCTTCTCAAACGGATCTTACGTTACATAAAAGGGACAGTAACAATGGGCATTAACTTCAACAAGGGAACAGACTGTGTAATGCGTGTGTACAGCGATAGTGATTGGGCGGGCTGCAAAGAGACCAGACGCTCTACTGGTGGTTTTTGTACCTTCTTAGGCAATAATATCATCTCGTGGTCCTCAAAGAAACAGCCTACAGTCTCTAAGAGCTCAACGGAATCCGAGTACAGAACAATGTCCGAGGCTGCGTCTGAAGTCACTTGGCTTAGTTCCCTTCTCAAAGAGATAGGCGTATCCATCCCTGCCACTCCCGAACTTTTCTGTGATAATCTCTCTGCAGTTCGACTCACTGCGAATCCCACTTTCCATGGCAGAACAAAGCACTTTGAGTTAGACCACCATTACGTTCGTGAAAGAGTTGCTTTGGGGTCTCTCATCGTTAATCACATCCCTTCTCCGCAGCAATTGGCTGATGTCTTTACCAAGTCCTTGCCCTGTGAAGCGTTCTGTTCTTTGAGGTACAAACTTGGTGTAGACTACCCACCAACACCAAGTTTGAGAGGGGCTATCAATACAACAAAACCTCCAGCTCACTCAGAAGTATCACAATGCGACGTCGAATCAAAACCGGCAAAGGAGTTGGGCCCAAACAATACTAAGCCCACCAATAAGCCCAACAACTCCCAACGGTCATCTCTCCAGCTTCACGACAAAACCAGAGTCTCTGCAGAGATGAGAAAGACGACGATGAGCTGCAGTAGTACGGAGGAGGCAATCCCGACGAGCAACAGCTTTGGCGTTTTGTCAATCATTGACTGACCTCTAGTTAAGCGACACTTGGCATTAGGGTTGAGGAGAGCATCCTGTAGCTTTGTGTATAAATACACAACTCCTCTGTAATCGTTCTTTATCTTCATTACATTTCCTGTTTTGCTTTTAAAGTTTACAACCAAAAAGAGGAGATATCGACTCTTTTTGCTTTGTTTATTTGGATTATGCATGTTAATTAATTTGTGATTAAACATTTGGTTTTCACCATGGTGTGACTTTCCTATTAAATTTATTAAAATGAAAAAGTTTTTTTTTCTATCAATATTTATCATATAGACTGAACCAAAAGTCCTAACATTAAGATCTCTCTTATTTTGCTTTGCAATTTGAATTTCTTGTCAAATCCCAAGTTTGAAGCATAACTCTTGGAGGATAAATATAGTATATGTTTGTTCTTATAACCATAATGTGTGTTTGTTCTTATAATTTAGAAGCACATGATTATTAAATCTTGATGAACATAATCAAATTAGGCTGTGTTAATACTTTGTATTTGTAAATGGCTAATCAAACTATAATTGATGTTTAATGTTATTTATATCTATTTATGGTTCTCACTACAAGCGATAACTAAAATCATATAGTATGTTAGGAATCCTTGAGATATTATAATTGTTTAAATGTGAATTGTGTCTTGGATGCAGTCTCTAACTAGGTTATGGAACAAGTTTTGAAGTATTTTTAGAGACAGTTGTGTTAATACTTTGTAATCATAATTAGCCAATTAAACTATAATTGATGTTTAATGTTACTTAGATCTATTTTACAATACACATTACAAGCGATACCAAAGTATATAGTAATTTAGGAATATTTAAGATATTCTAATTTTGTTTTGAATGGAAACACTACACCTCTTGAGATATTATAATTGTTTAAATTTGAACTGTGTCCTGGTCCTGGATGCATCTTCTAATTAGGTTAATTGAAATAAATTTTGGAGTATTTTTAGAGACAGAGACGTCCTGAGCAAGTTACTTCTATAAGTAAGGTTGCTTTGAAGGCACTAACAGATGTTGAGGTTAAGAGGAACCCGGCTGGACATCATTTTGGCATAGGATGTTTCCTGCACTTTTGCCGATTCAACTTATTGCTGAACGTCAAGAACATGAAGATTGAACAGCTGTTGGTCGAGAAAAAGAAGACTTCAAGTGAGCCAACAGTACCAAATGAAGTTTTACAAAAATAAAATATGTCCAAAGCATCACAAAGTAATTGGAACCAATACAACAACTCCAAACTTCAAAGTGGAAACAAACATAACAGATTAGGTGGCCATGTGATTATTTTCCACCTTCTAATCTCAATCTTATTTTTAACGAAGAGTAAAACCACTTAACCGGAAAGAAAACAAAACAAAAAAAGTTAAATAAACCCACCTATGCCTTTTGATAAGTCAAAATCAACTACAAAGGTTTGCAATGGTAATTATTAAATAAATTCTGAAACATTTAGTAAGAAATTAATCACCTATATTATTCAAGGTAGATATTATTCCAATTTTACATAACGGATTTTAGAACTTTCATGTGTAAGGTTTTAAAAAGTTTCCACGGTGCAATTACGAGTGAACCGAAACATGTATTTAGAAACCCAAACCGACACTAAACCGAAAACAATTTTAATTTTGAAATTGAAAAAAAAAAGTCAAAACGAAACCGAATGTAAACCAGTCCCATAATCTGAACGGTCCAAAAGTATTGACCCATTTTCTCTCTCTCTCTCTCTCTCTCTCTCTCTCTCTCTCTCTCTCTCTCTCTCTCTCTCTCTCTCTCTCTCTCTCTCTCTCTCTCTCTCTCTGGGTCGCTCAATCTGAAAGGGCAAGAAAAGGATTGTTTTTTTTTTTTTTGAGGAAGAGGAGAGAGATTGAGAGAGCGCTGAAGGCGGAAAAGACCGTTTTGACCTTGTCGTCTCCCGCAGATTTTTTCTTCAGCTCTTCCTCTTTGCCGGATTCATCTCCGATACTCTCCATCTTCGATTTATCCACCATGAACGAGAAAGCCAACGTCTCTAAGGAGCTTAATGCCCGGCATAGAAAGGTCTCTGAATCTCTCAGATTCTTTTTCGTTTTCCCTTTTTTCCGAGCTTTGCGGATTTGTTGTCATGTATCTGAATTTGGTTGCCAACGATCGATGATCAATCATGAAAGCATTCTGGAAGATCTTAATTCGATTGGATCTGTGTTTTTAGCAGCTACTGTTCTTCGTTTTCGTCGATTTCCTGTGGTTAGGTGCGATTTTAATGTTTTTTTTGTTCGTCAATCCTCCGTCTTCCGATCGTTTCAGCTGGGATGTTCTTCATCAGATTATCCATTTCGATTTGGTTTTACAGGAGAATAGCTTATCACGATCGGTTTTTGATTTTGATTTTATGATTGTTCTATCAACGTAGGCCTACTGAATTTTCCTACAGAAACATTTCTTCTCCTTGATCACCACATAAAGGCGATACGATCTCGTTCAGTTTAAAATTTTCTATAGAAATTCGATTTCCATTGATTGATTTTGGACGAAGTGAACAAAGGGATCAAACAAAACGCTTCCTTCAGGATTTTTCATTTACTTGTTTATGGTAGCTTTGGAGGTTTCTGCCTAGTTGGGATAGTTTTGTAGGCTTGGTGATTCATACATACGTGTATAGGCTTGAAGCATGTCAGGTCTTCGAGAACTCTAAACTTATCTTGATGATTAGATCTGCTACTCGTGGCTGCTATGAGAATTTTGATTCATTTTGGTTTGTTAAACATGTCAATTCTGTTAATTTCAACTTTGTTCTTCGATGTGATCTATAATTTCTTGGTGATAGATTCTTCATTATATTTGGTTTAGTCTATTGCTTGAATATTCCTTGGTATTGATACTGCTTATTTGCAGATTCTTGAAGGGCTTCTTAAACATCCAGAGAACAGAGAATGCGCTGACTGCAAAGCAAAGTATGATTTGTAGCAGATGTGAAGTATCAGCATTTTGCTGGCTCGTTTATATGTTTGGCTAATACTATTCCATTCGCTTTGCAGAGGTCCAAGATGGGCTAGTGTTAATTTAGGTATCTTTATCTGCATGCAATGTTCTGGGATTCACAGGAGTCTCGGGGTACACATATCAAAGGTCGTTTCTCAGTTTCCTTTCTACACCTTTTTTCTCGATGCTGCATTTCGATATAAAAGCTCAGATCTTAGTTTGATGTTCTTGTTACTATGAAACTCATTCCATCTGGCTCGAATTCTCTGCAAACTGTCAGTTTGGTATTCTACAAGTTTTTCATATCTGCAGTTTCATCCAGTACTTCCATCTCAAGAGTTACTTCTGTAGGTCTGTAGCTGAGAATTCTGACTTGAATGCATCAAATATCTCTGCTTTTCTGTGGTGTTCCTTCCCTAACTAGGAAAAAATGTCATTTATCCAGTTTATACACGTACCCTTAAGTAATTCTGTGCAAAATTACATGATTTAGTTGTGCCTTCAGATTTCTTATATGAGCTTGGTTCATCTGGTCAAGTCGATCTTAAGTCTTAACGTTAGCAGCATAAGCGACTTAATTGGTCTAGCGAAACATCTGAGTTTTGTGCTGATGAGTGTAGGTTCGATCTGCAACTCTGGACACATGGCTCCCGGAGCAGGTTGCATTTATTCAATGTAAGTGTCTTTCAAACTTACCTCTCTGGAGGTGGTCCATGTTTAGACGGGTTAGTTGCGCTGAGTAAAGTATATAATGGGTTAGTTGCGCTGAGTAAAGTATATAATCTTTTATTTGCATGCAGCAATGGGAAATGAGAAAGCAAATAGTTACTGGGAAGCTGATCTACCCCCAAACTATGATAGAGTTGGAATTGAGAATTTCATACGTGCAAAGTATGCTCCTCTCTTTTCAGTTTACAAACTCCTGAATGAATTGTTTTTATCTTGCTATGAATATTGACATTGAATTAATTCTTGTGACATGACTTTTCTAGGTATGAAGAGAAGAGATGGGTTTCTAGAGGTGAAAAGGCTAGATCACCCCCAAGAGTCGAGCAAGAACGGCGGAGATCTGTGGAGAGAAGTGGGCCTGGATATGAGCATGGGCACAGTAGTAGTCCCGTAAATTTGTTTGAGGAGAAGAAAACTATCCAAGCACCTAGAACAAGAAATAGTATTGCTGCAACGAGGATAAGTCTTCCCGTGCCTCCCCAAGGACCTGATCAGGTACCAAACATACTCACCAGACGATATTTGTTACTGCAGAAATTAGTGCCTTTAGTTACCCCATAATAGTCAAGAATCAACATTCCACGATCATGTTTAATAACCTTAGGATATCAGACGTAATGCATATGTTGTAGATGTCAGACTTTATATCTTAAATCTAATAGACAACTTTCTTTCTTGGGCATCATCAAAGCCTGAAATCTTTTTAAAAGTATCCAAAGCATAGTTTTTCTGATACATGATGCTAAAAAAATAATAGGTTATAAAACCACAGCAGAAAATCGAATCTGCAGCGGCTCCCGTGGAGACGACAAAACCGGCAGTAAATGTTGCACCAGCATCAGATCCTCCTAAGGTGGATTTTGCTACTGACCTTTTCAACATGCTATCAATGGATGAGCCGACTGCAAATACCTCAGAGACAGCTCCTGCTGATGATAACTCATGGGCTGGCTTTCAGTGTATGTATCTATCTAGCATGTGCATGACTTAATCATGATCATTGTGACACATTTTTTTCATATCCTTGTAAACTTGATGTTACTCGTTCTTAATATATTAAATTCTGAATCCTAAAATTGTAGCGGCTGGAAGCGGTCAAACGGCAGAGAAAATTGTCACAGCGAAGCCTGTTGAGAGCAGTTCTCCTCCAGCTACTGGGATCGAGGATTTGTTTAAAGACACACCTACTTTAACAGCCCAACAAGCACCACAGAAAGATGTGAAAGGTGATATCATGAGCTTATTTGAGAAGGTAAATTCTTAGTCAGTTTATATTACTCTTCTCAACTTCTTTGTTGGGTCAACCTTTCTATTGATTCTCAATTCTCATCTTTCCAAGTTTCTTTTGTATCGCTATTAACTTACAAGTTACAAATATAGCGACTGATACTTCCAACTCAAAACCGATGTTAAAACCGATGTTTTGCGTCTTGTTATCACTTACTCTCATTTTTTCAACACTGCACATTTGGAATTTCCAGACCATAGTCAAGTGAAATAACTGTGTCTTTCATTTATTTTCAGTCGAATATGGTGTCGCCTTTTGCCATGCATCAGCAACAGGTTGCTATGCTTGCTCAGCAGCAAGCCCTTTACATGGCTGCAGCAAAAGCTGCAGGAGGCACTCCAAATGGTGTGAATCAACAAGCTGTTGCTAATGCTCTTAACTTAGCATCTGCAAATTGGTCAAACACTGGCTACCAGATCCCTGGAATGACTAACCCAGCAGGTGGTCAAGCTGATCTCCAGAAACTTATGCAAGTAAGATCTCCATTTTGTTTATATGTTTAGCAAGATCTAAATTACAGTTGACCAAGTTCTTGCAAAATCCTCACCAATTCTTGTTCTCTGTAATATCGCCATAACTTTTAGAACATGAACATGAACGCAAACATGAACATGAGACCCGCACAACCGCAAGAAAACAATTTACAGTATCCAGTATCCAGGTATGTAAACAAAAAAAAACTGGTTTCTGTTTATATCACCTATGAACTGTAAAGATTTCATTTAATCTGATATTAAGTGTGAGTTGTGAATAAGTGCTCTCTTGTTTTCATGACCTCCCACAGTTTTTCATTTGTGTCATCTTGTTATAGATTAAAGACAAGTGTTTAACTCAACTGTTAGTATAATGTCGGAAATAAGATATGTTTTATTTTTTGGGTTATGAATGCAGTTTCTACACGACGGGTCAAGTTAATTCGGTGAACGGTGTGACCCCAAACTCAACCGGTAAACCTCAGTCATCAGCCGCGGCGGCGCAACCAACGAGCACCACACCATCTTCTCAATCAGGCAAAGACTTTGATTTCTCTTCCTTAATGGATGGAATGTTCACAAAACATTGATCAAGTGAGAGACTTTTTTCCTGAATTTGCCTTTCTTAAAATTTGTCTTAAATTTGAAGAAACTACAAATATATACAATCATTGTTGGACAGTTTCTCCGTTAAACAATTGTTTTCTTTGAAACTGTGTTTGTAGTTTGGGCTTTGATTTTATTTGATTGTTGAAAGAGTAATATATGTAATTTCAAAGAAATTTCAAAAATTGAGATTTACCCATACGTGCATGCGATTGTGTGTGAGCTCCAGAAAACGTGGATTGTTCTCCTCCACATGCTGTTGTTTATTTGTTCTTTTTCATTTTATTTTATTAGCTTTATATTTAAATTAAAGAATTTATATAAATATGTATGAATTATTTAGACCACACTAATACCCAAAAGTTAACAACCGAAATCCACTTGTCGACAAAAACATCCGAAATCCATTTGCATTATTTTTTATGAGGAAAAAAGTCCACTTAATTTGTTGTTTGAAAGAAATTTGACTTTGGATTATCTAAATAAAACTTTAGATTGTTTGAGACATAAATTTGTGTGTACATTTGAGAAACATTTAACAAAAAAGATCACATACATTTAACCCAAAAAAAAAGATCATACATAAAATGTCTTTGTCAATGCAAGAAGAACTTAACATTACGTTTGCATTATCTTTTTGTGTTTACTGTTTACGATTTACAAATGAATCTTAAGTAGTCGTAGGTCCATTTGAAAAAAAAAAATCCCCAAGTAGTGTAACATTTTAACGTAAAAAATCAAACCCACAAAACAAATATTAAAATTTTAGTTAATAATTAAACCAAATTGTATACATAATTGAGTTATGATATTTTGTTTGTTTATGTAAAGTTTGATAACGTACGTTGAAAACAAAGAAACGGTTCGAAAACCCTATCAAAAACAAACTATCCACACCTTTATTGGTAAGATCAATAAAGGCGACGTGTTGATGTTGAACTCGTTATGGATGGCTATTTTAGCGTTTAAAAGGTTTTGAGTTTGGCATTGTCAAGACTTTTGGTCTTCAAATGGCTTAAACCTCATGATATCTCCTCCTTCACCACAATTTTTTGTACCTCCCTCTCGCCAACCTTCGTTTACCTTTTTCATTACAAGATGTCGTGAACCGATTCAATTGTAGATAATATATTTGCGACATTAATATTTGATTCTAAAATAGGTTTCTATATATTAATAGTACAAAGAGTTGTTACGCGATAATTGTGTTCATTCATGATAGCAAGTATAAGGTTCAAAAACAACAAAAAAATTGATAGCAAGAACTTTGTACTTTTAGGTTTCTCTCTACTTTTAATATTTTTTAAAATGTTTGTTCTAATCGTAAACTAAAAAGTCTACTTGATATAAATATATGTGATCAACGATGATGATAAAGTAAATTTTGTACCAATTCTTCAAATGCTCGCTTCATCAAAGTTAGATCTTCTATTTTGTACACTGGATTTGTTGAATATTATTTTTTTTACATTCTTGTCTCCTACGTCTATCGACCTCTCTAATGCAAACATAATAATATATATGAGAATACAACACATGAGACCACGTCCTACTTTAGGCTTATACATTTGTTTATTAAAAACAAAAATACCATGTCGGTCTTGTACAAAGCCTTTTTGAGGAGAATTTTAAGTCCTATTCATGTATTTAAAATAATGAAGTGCAATCAGTATCAAGCACCAAAATCCAAAATTGGTCGGTAGAATTTTGTTGTGCTTGTTGACCCGTAATGCGATGTATATCTTTCATGGGTTTGAATTGTCAAATCAAATCTACTATTAATATATACGCATACGCAGTCTTATGCAAAAAATATTGAACGTATGCATCGATCTCAATTATTTTTAATTTTAGATATGCATGTGCATGTCCTTATCTAAGTCATTATTCACACATATCAATTCATAATTCGTATTCTCACCGTTGAATTGCAACTACTAATTTTACAATTTTGATGAAATTGGCCTACATTACCTAAAAATCACAATTCAACAGTATTTGCTTTTATTATTTGTTTTTTCCCTGATTGTAACGTTTCTAGAACTATAATAAGTTTACATCAAAAAGAGAAAAAATCAAGCTTTTTAATTGCACATTAAAACGCTACAATTTTATTATCTTAATGTTTGTGATTGGTAACATCAGTATCATACTAGATTCAAAAAATATCAGTAGCATAGCATTGTGGTTAAAAAGTGGACTGCTTTTACTGTGACCAACTGAAAACGGTAAAGCTAAAACAAAACAAAGAAACAAAAACCTTATAAAACCCTTATCGTGTTTGTCTTAACTATTTCACATTATAATTACCATTAAAAGTCTTTTTTCGATTTATGTCATGTACTCCCAAAATAAGAATCAATCGGCTAAATCATCGTATCTCAATTCTCTTAAGCTTAATGGCATAAACTAGTACTCATTTCGTCAAATCACTAATCATGATGCAATGTTAGGTCAAAGTTAACTTCAAACGAAAGCATCAAAACCCAAACCACCACGTGTCACTCAGATAATAAGCCTCCATCACCATACCTTATAATAAGGGCCCACTTGTGATTCTGTGAAAAGCCCATACAATAAGGACCACATTTAAATTTTTTTACTTGTAATATATAAATACACACAACTTAATTAGCTTCTTTTGTAGATAAGAACCACCGAACAAACTTTAAAAAAGAAACTCCCGAGGCAAAAAAGAGTTCACCAATCACCATGCCTTTTCTTCTCCCAACCTCTTCCTCCAAAACGACGGCCACCGTCATCATCGCCGGCGTTTTATCTGTTGCGGCGGCGGTTGTTTTCGCAGTCCCTTTCGTTTCGCATTCCGTGGCGTCTTGCTTTCCGATCATCTACGATAACACAGTCTTCCTCCTCAAGCCACCGTATCTTTACTTAGTCATCAACTGTATCGTCGTCTCCATCGTCGCTACATCTAAGCTCACGCAGAAATCGTATTCCAGTATCGATGGTTCTGATATCGACACCGGTTATTTAAACGTGCCTCACGTCGCCGCTTCTGATTATACCGGATTTGTCGAGGATGATGCTCCGACGGCGGAAGGTGGCCAGAGATTTCCAGAAGTCGTCGATGATGAGAAGGTGATAATCGATGATGGAGAAGATCAGCAGACAGAGACGGAGACGCCGAAACCGAGCAACGATTCGCCGGAGTCGGAGACGGAGAAGCTAAAACCGAGCAGCAATTCGCCGGAGACGAAGAAGCCAAAACCGAAGAGTGATTCGATTCTGAAGAATACGAGGAAACCGCCGAGATTCGGTCAGCAAAAATCGCTTAGGAATAGTCCAGAAGGTAATCGAATCTCACACAAATTGGATTTGAATTTCTGGATGGAGAAGGTTCGGCTCGGAAAATTCGAATTTCTGAGAGGGGCAAAAAAGTAAATTTAACGGTTTTTCGAAATTTCAGCAGGTGGTGGGGGAAATAAAAAGTCGGCGTTGGGAGTGTCAAAGCCACCGAGGAGGCAAGACACGCTGGAGACGACGTGGAAGAAGATAACGGAAGGACGCTCGACGCCGTTAACGAAGCACTTGACGAAATCCGACACGTGGCAGGAAAGGACGCACGTGCAGAGTTCAAAGGAGAAGAAGATGACCAAGTCCGAGAACTTAAATGACATAAATGCCCCTGCGGAGGCGGAGGAGGAGGAGGAGACGCTGCGGAAGACGCGGTTGAAACGCGAGCCGTCACCGGGTCAGGAGGAGTTGAATCGACGTGTGGAAGCGTTTATCAAGAAGTTCAACGAGGAGATGAGGTTGCAAAGACTAGAATCTTTGGCTAAGTATAAAGAAATGGTAAATGGAGGGACTCGTTTGTAAATTTTCGTGTTTTCTTTTCTCTTTTAGCTGTCAATGAACACGAGAAAATGACGGCACCGGCACCGGCACCGGCACAGTCGCAAAAGTTGACTCTTTTTTAGAACCACTTAGAAGTTGTTGAATTTCCCTTCCAGGGAACACATTTCAGAAATAACGCAAAGTAGGAATATAAATATAAAAATGGTGTACTTATGTCCAAAGCCAAAAGAAAAAAGAAATGATAAATGTGTACCACTCAGAAGTGTGATTATGATTGTTTGTGTCAAAAATCACACTAATCTTGTGGTTTGAAATGAAGGGTAGACAGAGGCTACACAATAGTGATCGAATTTTTTGTTTTTGTTTTAAATAAACTTATTGTACTATAAACAAATATTATTTATACAGAAATGAGTGTGTGTAAAAATATTTACATGACCATAGTAGCAGCAGGAAAAAGCCTATCCAAGAATGTATACAAACCTCCTCCCAGTAGAAGAGCACCACTGGACAAAAACATCAAAATGAAAACCGAGATTTGATAAATTAACAAAATATGAAATCATTTAGCATTTGGTTGCCTCTAACATACCTTATGGGGTTGATCCATGCAGAGACTTTTCTGAACGAAAGTAAGCTCTGCAGAAATTCAAGACAATGAATCCACAGATTCTTATTAGTCCATCACAAAAGAACTTGCACATAAAACACATGTTACTTACCTGTAAAGCTCCAGCGAAGGAAGCAGCGAGGATGAGTGGAGCAACGTAACCTGTTGTATACGTCAAGAGCAAGCTTCCACCAATTACTGGATCCTGTGTTACACAACCATTACATTATTTAAGATTCTCTTTGCTAAAACTTTTTTTTTTGGGTGTAAATGTCAAGATCTTTGCTAAAACTTGATAACAAAGTAGAAATTTTTACTAGCTCTCATATTCAATCTTAAGGAGACAAAGCTGAATTACCCTGGAAGTAGCCACGTAGCCAAGAAGGGTGGCTAGAACTGGAGTACTACAAGGTGAGGCAGCAAGTGCGAATGTTAGACCGGCTAAATACGCTTGTACACCTAACAAAACATTTTGTTACCAAAGTGTCAAAAATGGAAAAAAAAAATGTGTCCAATGGCTTAAGGTCCAAAAATCCCACAAAAGATTTTTGTCTTACTAGATGGGAAGTTTGCTGCTGCAGCACGAGGATCAAAGTTGTTGAAGAAAGATGGAAGCTGAAGTTCGATTACCTGTAAGTAGAGAATCAAAGAGATTGTGTTGGACAAGACAAGCTAAATGATGCTAAAGGAAAAGTACTATTGTAACAATAGTACCTCAAGCAGATTGAGACCCATTACAATAGCCAGACCGGATGCAGCTACTGGTAGTCCTTGTCCTATTTGTCCATAGGCTTTTCCAGCAAAAGAGGCTACTATTCCAAGAAGTGCTAAGGTAGTTGCTAATCCCAGTGAGAAAGCAATTGCATCTCCAATAACCTAAGTCCATGGAGAGCTGAAATGTTACTTAGAACTATAAATAAGACTAAAAAATCATGTATTTTGATTAGGAATGAGTCTTCTCTTGCTTCAAGTGAAATTTGATTTGTTTAAAAGAACTCAACTTTAGCTTCTTTTACGCTTTGATATTACTACAATGAAAATGATCCAACTAACTCGTAACGAGCAATTATAGAAATCTGATCTGAAGAGCCACTAACCTGACCTCTGCTTTTGTTGGACCCAAATGCACCTATATGTTACAACCATATTAAGGACCGGTGAGGAAAAAATCAGAAAATTAAACTAATATTTGAATATAACTAAAGAGAAATGCAAAATCTTGAGATAAGTTATCATACCAATATAACCAAGTGTCAGAGGCAGAACACTGAGGGTACATGGAGAAAGACTTGTCACAAGGCCTGCCCCAAATATTACAGCCAAACTACAAGAGGGATAAATTAGCAGGAGACTCAGAAAACTCGATGGTCAAACTCTCAGAAATGCGTAATTTGAGAAAGAACCAGAGATATACACCTTGTTACACTGAGAGCTGATAGCTGATCCTGAACAGCGTCATTAGCTTGTTGGTTAGCTGAATACAAGAAGTTTCCAAGCGAGTCTCCAAAGGTTCCTTCAGCCAAGGTGTAGACGGAAGTGGCTTGATCCTGTCTTAAGAGGAAATTAATTTCCGATTTTACAAGCAATCAGCGAACAGATAATGATCGAAAACAGAGGCATCTCAAGGCAGAAACGCATAGGAACAAAGTCGTTCCAAACAAAAATATTCAGATCAGACCCCAAACGAGGTCCTATATATACACATATGCTGATTTTTTACCTTTGGCTTTGCACTAATGGAAAAAAACACTACCTTAGATTCTCGATAAACTATTCAGCTTAAGATGTGTAACATAACTGAACAAGCCTACAGTAACAGAAATCAGCGAAGAGATTAAAAGATCATAGTCTATGATTAAAACTTACCAAGACAATCATCTTCAAGTCTGCGGCCTTTGCTGAGCTAAGAGTTGCCAAGTTTGCCACTGGGAGACCAAGAATAAAGTTGAGGTTTTCATGGTCCGATGAAGTTAGACACAGCATCATTAATACTTTTTTCTATTAGAGAAATAAAAAGAAAAAAAAAAACTAGAAAGAAAAGGCAGCACATCAAACAAATTCAGTCGTTCGAAAACATAATGAAGCATATTTTGCTAGTTTTTTTTCAAGCACTTGCTCATAAACTACAATTTTTAAAACACACTTGGATTCTTCTTTCTGACTACAACCTCATCTCAAGACTTACAGAATGTTTAAATGCCACAGAACAACAATCGGTCACATTATCCAACATTAGTGAAAAAAATCAAAAGAAAATAGATAATAACAGATCAGATTTCTTAATATTATCAGGTAGAATGATTGAAGATTACGAGACTACACACTAAAAAATTGTCCATAGGACAAGAAGAGAGTAGTAACATTACCTCCTAGTAAACCACTACTAAACATCGTAAGTTTAATACTTGTCCTCTCTTTCTTCTGTAAAGAAACAGCATCAGATCCTAAGCCTTTCCCTCTCTGAAACTCACAATTCTTGGCAACACGGACCCACCTTTTCTCTGCAGATCACAGAGCACACAAAACTAAAATATGACCCAATGGCCCAAAATTCTTGAGTTACAAACTCTCTCTACAACATTTCATAGTATCGATTTCAATCAGTGCATGTTCTGTGTGTATGTAAGCAATTACACGACTTGTGCGACCAATTTTCAAATTGCCAGAGAGATGAAATTCATATCTTGATCACCATCGGAATTCAAAAATAAGCAGACTCCAACACTAATTTATACACGATGGATCATGTTCGATCAAATCAAAGAACAATCCTTATCCAATCCAGATTACTCTACCTTCGACGGTTTTTCAATATTTCTCCAAAGTTTTTCTTAAAACTAAAAGAAGAACTCACCACCACCATGGTTAAGTTTGCAGCTCGAGAATCCACCGACGAAGCCACCGGTGATGCATCGGTTCACACTCAAATTCATGGCACTCGAGAGAGATAAACGGTCCTCTCGCTTCCGATATTTTTTTTTTCCGTTTTCGTTTAGTTTATTTTCGCTATTTATTTTTAATCTTCATGGGCTCCGTCAAAACTATAATATTTTATTGGGCTAAACCTTTTGAGCTCTAGGCCCAAAAATACTAATTATCATAAACGTAAGTTGTCATTTCGAAGAAACCAAGAATGACTTGATTGCACTTTAGCAGGACAATTTATATATGCTCGTTTAATAAGAAGATATATAAACTGGAATTGCTCGCTTGGGAACAAATTAGCAAGACTTACACCAGTAGTGTAACATCCCGATTTCCGGGTAGTCGGAAAGGCTTATAAGAATTGATTTGGTTACCTATGTCAACAAAGTGCACTTATCTTTTTCGGTCAAGTGTGCAGAGAGAACTCCAAAGTTAAACGTGCTGATGCTGGAGTAGTCTCAGGATGGGTGACCTACCGGGAAGTACTCTGCGGTACCGTGTGAGTGATGACAAAGCACGGGGAAAGATCATGTGGTGATTGCAGGGACAGTAGACAAGTCTTACGAGCCTTCCGGACTAACGACTCCCGACCGTTGAACAGTGGTGGGCCAACGGGCCTAGAGAGAGGGCGTTGGGCTCACTGGGAGGGGCGGTTGAGGGGAGTTAGGATTGATATCGCCGGTCTGCGCCTGGTTCCGAAAGGGAGGGTGGGTCGGGGTATCACAAGTGGTATCAGAGACGACACCCAACCTCGTGTGTGGAGTCGTCATGTGGCCTCACACCGTAACAGGGTGAACGATCCTGGTACAAGCACTGTGGGGGTAAAGGGAGAATTCGGAGACGAATTCCTTGGAAGTCGGGAAGAATTGTATCATCCCGATTTCCGGGTAGTCGGAAAGGCTTATAAGAATTGATTTGGCTACCTAGGTCAACAAAGTGCACTTATCTTTTCCGGTCAAGTGTGCTGGGAGAACTCCAAAGTTAAGCGTGCTGATGCTGGAGTAGTCTCAGGATGGGTGACCTACCGGGAAGTACTCTGCGGTACCGTGCGAGTGAGGACAAAGCACGGGGAAAGATCATGTGGTGATTGCAGGGACAGTAGACAAATCTTACGAGCCTTTCGGACTAACGACTCCCGACCGTCGGACAGTGGTGGGCCAACCGGCCTAGAGAGAGGACGTTGGGCCCACGTATCTAGAGAAGGCGTTGGGCTCACTGGGAGGAGCGGTTGGAGGGAGTTAGGATTGATATCGCCGATTTGCGCCTGGTTCCTAAAGGGAGGGCGGGTCGGGATATCACAAGTAAGTTGATTCTTTTGAGCCTCTAAAATCTTAATTAACTCTTAACCGAGAAACCTCATACTAATGAGTGTGATCTTTAACGGGCTTAAGCTTATGTTTAAGAGTTAAGACCCTATGAAAGTACCTAACAACTTGAATTGACAACAATTTATGTTAATGATTGATATCATATCGCGATGTGAGTGGGATAGTGAGAAATTTTCTTAAAGCATAAACTGAATTGTCATTTTCTTTTTAGCTGATTTTACCAAACTTTGCAACAAAACCAGATTTACAAAAGATACTTTGGCCCACTTAAGGTTTATACTTTATAGCAAAACATCACTCGCACGTATTATAATCAAAAGTTGTGGTCGACACCGATTCGTGGGGACATTTGTAAGATATGCATGGATTTGTGAGGGTGTCTTATCCAACATCTAACTTATATAAATGGAATGTTACAAATTACAGTTACATGTTTCTTCCTTAATCAGGACGTCGATCGCTTCGAATTTAGAAAGTTTAATAACTGTGATTTATTTGGTAGCTATTAGAAACGTACAATGTTAAAATCTCAAACTCACATGTAGCATAGCATGTGATAAATAGTTATACCATAGTTTTAATGAGCATATGATCCGTATAACCTAATCCATGGTTTTCATATAGAATAGGATTTTACCTTGAAATTGTTCATTATTTGAGATAATTGATCTGCTTAGAAACATTACTAATAACATTACTTTTCAAATTTTTTTTGTTGTTTAGTGATTTAGCGTACTGGATCCATTGTTAAGACGATAATTCATACTTATATACTTTGTCTCCTACGTACATGTTCATACATATAACATACTTCAAATTAGTCCGGTTTAGCATATATACTAGGGGGTATGGAGTATGGAGAAAGATAAATAAATTTAGGGGATAATTGCAAGGAACACAAAAGAGTGGGCAATTTGGGGTTTTGCATTTGGCAAATTTTATTAAAGCAAAAAAACGATTGACGTTATAACAAATAGAAAAAATCACTCGATAATGAACGATTCAGATAAATGCTCTTTTCGTATTTTATTTCTGACTGTAACATCAACATGGTAGGTGAATACATATATAAGCTGACGAACTTGAATCTGTATAAGTAACACACATGTCTATTGTACTTTCACTGCCAATGTTTTTTTTCTCAAACAACTTTTTTTCGTCGGTAAACATATTTAACATTGTAAAATATATAATTTATTACTCTAATTTTATATCTTCCCTAATAGGTAAATCCAAATCTAACATCTAAAAGCCTACTACACATTTTGTAAATGTGTTTAGAAATCACTCTCTAATTTGATATAATAAGACTGAAATTATGGGTGGCCAATTTGTTTTTTTTTTTTTTTTTTTTTCATATTTCAACAATACAGTATAATATAGTCGCCATGTCCTAATCTCAATGAATTGTAACAACAATCAAATTACCGTATATGTTATTTAAGCACTAGACTATAGTATATTAGTATTTGCAAATTCACCACATAATCCGATCAATGTTTCTTCAACACTCACACAGATCACATAAAATCTAGTTATCGACAATAAAGATGCCGTACGGCTAAAACCACCACAATCCAGCAGTGATTTAAAGACTTATTCCACTGGTAATTCTTTGCAATAAATTTAATCGCTATGCGGGCTAATTACGTTTCACACATACTTTGAACACAAGCACAACAACAATATCAAAACAAGGCAAAAAGAAGAAGAATGTCAGAGACTTTAGGACAAAAGCATTGGGATAGACATGAAGAGACATAAGTGTAAATGAGGACATTCCCTTGTGGATATGTCAGGAAATTTAATAAATTAAAATTGTACTCTCACACACTCTCTCTCTCTCTCTATCATGCTCAATGATGCTAAGCATTTAACTCATCGCATCGCGTGTCTCATTTTTTTCTGGACGGAAAATAAACAAAAAGGTATAGAATTTTCTATGGATAGAAACAGAGAAATTTTACAATGTTTTTTGGAACAAATAAAAAGGTCTGACCTGCAGTAGTTATGTTATATTATTTTTGGCCCTGCGTCTAACCAATCCTCAAATTAAGTAGGATTATATAAGTTTAAAGCAGAAAATAGTCGACAAACAAAAAGTTATTGACTTTTGTTTGTTAAAGGATTTTAAAGTTTGACTTTTCTTGCATGCATAAACTACCAGAAACGCACCAATTAAAAGATGCATATCGATTTAATTTGTTGCCATCGAGAATTGGTATGAAAATGTTGTACTAATTTAGAAATTTTCCGAGTTAGAAAAAGACTTGAATATATATATATATATAGATATATACACAAAAAATATAATGCAACGGTAACTGTGGCTCACCAATCAGCATTAGTTTTGAAAGTTTATTTTTCTCTATTTATTTAGACGTTTATTTAAATCTTCAAAGAATAAATATGAGATTCCAAAAAGAAAATAAACAAACAAATATGCATATGTTAAGCAAAGTGGCATAAACCATACTGATATTTAATGGAGTTTCGACGTAAAAACTTGTTTTTAAAGAACAAAAAAATGTCTGACCAAAAAAAAATGTATATATAAGTACTGTACAAAGCACATGAAATTAAACCACGAGTGTTATGTAAATCATTAATCACGTACCTTAAGCTAAAACATCTCATCAATGCCTCTCTTAAGAATTGGACCGCAAACTTCAAAAGTAGTCTATCTACTCTAACTTTCGTGATTATGAAAGGACCCTATTAAAATATTTATATTAGCACTTATGATCTGCATTGAGGTAATTTTCTATTAGAGGAGCTAGATTATCCGCACTTTTTTTGATAAATATTGGATATATTTAGAGAATATCATCATATCTTTGTAAATAGGTATATTTTTATATTCTTTAGATTTGGTCTTATCTGTTATGGACATATATAATTGTATAAATACTAGATTTTAAGGTCTGTGAATAATAACAAGAACAACTTCAAAACTCTTGCTCGTGATTTCTCATGGTATCAGAGCCACGATATTGAATCCTGATTGTTGCTTGTTCTTCGTTTTTAATACTCGATACTCTCTTCTCTTTGATCTTCGATGGCAAAAGACGACACAGCTCTTGCCACAGCGGCTGACAAATCAGCAGCGACGACCCCGACCTCGACAAGGAAGACCATCTCTTCCAACGACTTGACGTCTGGAGATAATCCTGGCGCCGTTATCTCACAGCCGCTTTTGAACGGACAAAACAACGATGAATGGGCTCAGAATCTTCGTGTGGCTTTGAGTGCTCGAAAGAAATTCGCCTTCATCGACGGCAGCATACCGAAACCCGATGCTGACTCTCCCGATCTCGAAGACTGGTTGGCAAACAACCATCTGTTGGTGACTTGGATTAAGCTCACCATCGAACCGAAGCTGCGATCTAACATCTCTCATAAAGAGGTCGCTAAGGAGCTCTGGGATCATATCAAGAAACGATTTGCTCTCAAGAGTGGTGCGAGATTTCAACAGCTCCGAGGCGCTCTCGCAAATTGTCGACAGATGGGATCTTCAGTTGAAGACTATTTTGGAAAGCTGACCAAAATATGGGACGCCATGGCTGAATGCTCGACGAGTAAAACCTGCCGTTGCGGAAAGTGCGAATGCGATTTGGTGTCTGCACACGAGAAGGAACGTGATATGATTCGCGTTCACGACTTCCTCTATGGTCTTGACGACGCGATTCATGGAGCAGTGCGGTCTCAGATCTGCGCTCAAATCCCTCTTCCGGACCTTGATACAGTGTATCAAACGATCGTACAGAACGAAACGGTCCAGTTGAACGCGAAGAAGGAAGCAACCGCCGTGATGAGCTTCGCAGCTCAAGCTTCTTCTTCGCAGATGACTTTTTCAAGCAACCGAAACAACAACACTGGCGGTGGCGGCTCACGACAATGACCTCCAAATCCTGACGCGAAAGTCACTTGCACTAGTTGTGGTCGAACCGGACATCAAGCCAGCTCGTGCTTTCGCGTGATCGGTTTTCCAGAGTGGTGGGGAGATAGGCCGCGAAATCGAAACAATCTGCAAGCGAATGGAGGACAAACACCAGCTGCCCGTGCAAACTTGACTCAGGTCGTTGGAGCTCCGTCTCAAATCGCAGCCAACATGGCTCTCACCGAAGCAGATCGACAAGGATTGACAGGCTTCTCTGATGCCCAGTGGCAGACTCTGGTTAAGCTTCTTCATCCGAACAGCTCAAACTCTGATTCCTCTCGTCAGAGTGGTAAGACTCTCGAACCTATTTGGATTTTAGACACAGGGGCGACTCATCATATGACTGGTCGTCTTGACCTTCTTAATGACATTCGTCCTGTTTCTCATGTTTCTGTTCGATTACCGGCCGGCGAAAACGTCTTGTCTGACCAACAAGGCACGATACGACTGACATCACATCTTCACTTGAAGAATGTGTACTATGTTGCAGGATTTCATACGAATCTTATCTCCTTTGCCAGCTTGTGACAGATAACTCACTTGTTGGACAAGTTACTGATCGTTTGGTAATTTTGCAGGACCGAATCTCGAGGACATTGATTGGTGCGGGTGAACGTGAGGGTGAGGGACTGTATCGCTTCCGAGGCATCGAGACTGTGGCTGTTTTTCAGACAAGTATTGGTGATCAAGGTGTTTTGTGGCATCGTCGCCTTGGTCATCCGTCTTTTAGAGTTGTTGGTTTAGTTCCCGGTGTTCGTTTTAAATCTAGTTCTGCTTTGTGTTTTTTGAATTGTGATGTTTGCTTACGGTCAAAGCAAACAAGGAACTTTTTTCTGATAGTTATAATAAAGCTACAAGTCCTTTTGAATTAATCCACTGTGATCTTTGGGGTCCATATCGCAAATCCGCATTTTGTGGCTCTCGATATTTTTTGACTATTGTTGATGACTACTCAAGAGCTGTTTGGCTGTATTTGCTTCCTGATAAAACTCAGGTCTCAGCTCGCCTACGTGAGTTCATTGCTCTCATTAAAAGGCAATTCGATCGAAACTTAAAGGTTCTCCGGAGTGATAATAGAACGGAATTCATGTGTCTCTCATTTTACTTTCGCGAACAAGGTATTATACATGAGACATCATGCGTCGGTACTCCTCAGCAAAATGGAAGAGTGGAAAGGAAACATCGTCACATTCTGAAAGTGGCGCGAGCATTGCGATTTCAAGCTGGATTACCGATTGAATTTTGGGCTGAATGCGCCCTCACAGCTTGTTATTTGATCAACCGCACACCTTCGAAGCTTCTCTGCGATAAAACACCCTTTGAGATGCTCTATAACCGACCACCGGCGTTTGAACATCTCTGTGTGTTTGGCTGTCTTTGTTATGCGCATAATTTGAATCATCACGGTGATAAATTTGCTTCTCGAAGTCGTTGTTGTGTCTTCTTTGGTTACCCCTATGGAAAGAAAGGATGGCGACTTTACGATCTTGAGAAAGAAGGTTTCTTTACCTCGTGCGATGTTATTTTCCAAGAAGATGAATTTCCTTTCTTGAAATCACCACCACCGACGACTGACATTGATCCTCTGACCGTTACACCACCAACCGCATTTGTTGAAGAAGAAGACTCCTCTCCAAATGATGGCGATGTCGATGTTGGGACACAAGAAACTGTTCCCACTATCGATGATGTTCCCACCACGGATGACGTTGCCACCAACGATGCTCCCACAGACGATGTTGCTTCATCTACCCATGACTCTGATTCTTCTGATGAGTTGCCTGACACAGAACCGGTTGCAGTTGAACAGTTAGGGCGTGGTTGTCGTGAAAAACGTCCATCCACTCGACTTACAGATTTTGTCGTCAATACAGTCTCACTCACACAACCCCTCACGTCGCCTGCTCCACAGTCCTCAGGTACGGTCTATCCCATCTCAGATTATCATACCTGTGCTCATTTTTCTGACTCACATCGCAGTTATATGGTGGCGCTTACTCTTGCGGTTGAGCCACGATCCTACAAAGAAGCTATTAAAGAGAAAGTGTGGGATGATGCAGTAAACTCTGAACTTTCTGCATTAGAAGCGAATCGAACATGGGATCTCGAAGATTTACCTCCACGCAAGATTGCTCTCGGTTGTAAATGGGTTTTCCGTATCAAACTTCGATCTGATGGTACACTCGAGCGATATAAAGCAAGATTGGTCGTACTTGGCAACAATCAAATTGAAGGCGTTGATTACACTGAAACCTTTGCTCCAGTTGCCAAGATGACCACAGTTCGAATTTTTCTAGATGTTGCTGCGAAACTCGACCATGAAGTGCATCAAATGGACGTCCACAATGCATTTTTACATGGTGATCTCGACGAAGAAGTTTATATGAAACTTCCTCCTGGCCTTCGATCTGATTCCGACAAAAGAGTTTGTCGTCTCCGGAAGGCTTTGTATGGCCTTAAACAGGCACCTCGTTTATGGTTTAGGAAACTAGCAATGGCACTTCGTGCATTTGGTTTTACACAGGCGCGAACAGATTACTCTTACTTTGCTTATTCCAAGGATGGAAATACACTTCGCGTTCTGATTTACGTCGACGACCTTATTATTTCTGTAATTCATCGACTTTCATTGGAGCATTCAAGTCTTATCTTTCGACCTGTTTTCACATGAAGGATCTTGGTTTTCTCAAATATTTCTTGGGCCTCGAAGTGGCACGAAATCAAGATGGATTTTATCTATGTCAGCGAAAGTACTGCACCGATATTGTGACTGAAGCTGGCATGCTTGGCTGTAAACCAGCAGGTTTTCTGATCGATCAGAAGCATCGTCTCGGTTTAGCGTCTGGACCATTGCTCTCTGATCCCGAACGATATCGACGTCTGGTGGGACGTATTGTCTATTTGTCAGCGACTCGACCTGATCTCTCTTACTCGATCCATGTGCTCACACAGTTTATGCAGGCTCCGCGTATCGAGCATTGGGACGCTGCCTTACATGTGGTCCGCTACTTGAAGGGCACTTTGGGTCAGGGTATCATATTGCGGAAAGACTCTTCTTTCCACGTTACTGGATGGTGTGATTCTGATTGGGCAGGATGCCCGGTGAGGCGTCGCTCTTTAACTGGTTGGATTGTTCAGGTTGGTTCCTCCATCATCTCTTGGAAGACTAGGCGGCAGGACGTGGTCTCTCTTTCTTCTACGGAAGCCGAATACCGCGCAATGACGGAGGTCCTTCGCGAACTAAAATGGATCAAAGCTTTGCTTCATGACTTTGGCATTTTTCATACGGAGCCGATGACACTGAAATGTGATAATCAGTCTGCACTACATCTTAGTGCAAACCCTGTCTTTCATGAAAGAACTAAACATGTAGAGGTGGTGTGTCATTATATCCGCGACGAGATCCTCAACGGCACGATTAAAACTGCTCATGTTTCTTCGTCGGAACAACTAGCAGACATCCTCACCAAGCCGTTAGGACGCAAAGAATTCGATATTTTTCATTTCAAGTTGGGCATCCGTGACCTATACGCTCCAACTTGAGGGGGGGTATTGGACATATTTAGAAAATATCATCGTATCTTTGTAAATAGACATATTTCTATATTTTTTAAATTTGATCTTATCTGTTATGAACATATGTAATTATACAAATACTAGACTTTAAAGTCTGTGAATAATAACAAGAACAACTTCAAAACCCTTGCTCGTGATTTCTCAATAAGAGTGATTAGACTCACCAACAAAATCGAAGTTTTTGGTAAATATAAAATTTTCGATAATGTTAGTCGAGTAGTTATCATCCTGCACGTACGTGGATGTGTCAAAAATTGATTTTCAGTAGATTGAAAACGATAGGATTACTTCTAGTTAATTTAAGATCTAGCGGTGAGTATAAATATACTATGTGCGTTTCTAATTTTGTATATTCTTATTTATTTTCCAATCATGTCTATGCAACATTAACAGTTTCCACAATCCATTTTTCATTTTTTTTCTTCTAAAATAATAATCTGAAACATTAATTTGTCTATAATTGTAGCTGATGGGTGATGGTAATGGGTCTTAACTTTGAAGCTCCAATTAAAGGGAAAAGACTGCGACACATTATCCGTTCAGCCGGATTGTTGACTCGCTCTTACAAATCATTTTCTTACGTTTTTCGTCTAAGTGCTCCTTTATTTGGTAGATTAGCGGAAACCACGTTAACTTTGTTCATTTGATATTTAAATTATTTATCTATATGTATAATCTATCTAATAAAACTCAATTTTAAAAATCTCTGTATACGTCACTATGTCACTTATATTATTTCTTACTGAATTTGAGAGTAAGCTCGTCGAAATAAAGAACAGCAGGAACACTAGGGACAGTTGTATTTCGAAGAAAGGTTTATATAGTTAGAGTGATAGATCATAGAATTTCACATAGTATAGTTGCATAAAACTCAAACTAAAACATATATAGAACTCTACACATTTTCGGGTATGTTTCTATATATGAAGTAGTGATATGTTGCAACATCATTTTTTTCACAAAACCTAAATTTGATTAATTAATGATAAACAATTGATTACGAAATTATGGATAATGAATGAGGTTTGTAGTTTAGTAGTTTGAAGGAGAACTAATGTTTGTACCTTTTTGTAACTCGATATCAAATTCAAATTACATGTATGAATTGTAGAAAGTAAAAAAGATTGTGATCAATAGCTAGTCTCCATAACACTATCTAATTCATTGTCATTGATAATTGTATTTAGCAGCAAAAAAAGGGCAAGTTTGTGTGGAGACGAATGGAAATGGTAGTTGGAGTTGAGACTTGAGAGTTGCTAACGTGAGCGCCGTGATTGGAGAGGGTATTATCGTCATATTTTTTTGATCAAGGAAAGCCCTTAACAACCCATTCTTCCCTCCAACGTGTCACGTTCTACGACAAACACTTTTGACTTTTTATCATTTTTGGATCTTTTTTAATATTAAAATTTCTCCGTGGCAACGTCTGTTCATGTCTTCCCAGTTTTTAAATAATCGTAGAGACTTTTTTTTCTTCTTTTCGTTTTAATGTTAAGTATAATAACCTTAGAATTTAGTTTGAACTTTGAAAAACAGAAATAGGATAAAATAATTAATCACTTAAAAAAACAAAAAAAAGTAAGTGGACACACATTAATAACACATAGCTAATGATTTGTTTGAGGAAATTTATGAGATCAGTGTTAGAAAATAACAGAAAGAGGAACCACTATCAAACATTATAAGTTTATTAAATTAGAGGATTAGTGTTTTAAATAAGTACATTGGTTTTCTTTTAGTTCATTATTAGTTGGGTTTGATAATTAGATGATTAATCTACAGAGGAACAACGAAAAAAAAAGAGAAACTAATTTTTTTTTGTTTATTAAATTACAAAGTATACAAGTTTAAAGCAAATTTAATATCAACTTCAAAATTAAATTTAAAATTAAAAGCAAAATTAATCATTTTCAGATTTTATGATATAAAGATAAAATTATAAAATCAAACTATTGATATATGATAAAATTTTCGGATTTTATAGTCAACTTACGCCTATATGGTTCTGATCTTTTCTCTATCTACTTTTACTTTAACTAGTGAACTGTAAAAGTTGATAAATGATTCATTTCATGTAATTCAATTGGATAATTTCATCACTAAATAAAGTTGATAAATGATATTCCGAGTTAATTACCGTAAGGGGATTGATATGGTGGTAAAAGATCCACTACCTTAATGGTAATTTTCTATAAATACAGGGGTACATTCAAATGAGCGTTTATGATATGAGTAGATAGCAACGTTATTTTTGCGAGCAACGTTTTCGCCTTTTCGGACTATATATATATTATTTTAAGACATTAATGTAATTCAAATTCGGACCCCTTTTTTTTGTTGTCTGAGCAAATAAAAAAACTAAAACAATTTGAATTTTTTTTTGTTGGTCGAAGAGAAAGAGGGGAAGAAGAACAGAGGATTATTCATTACTCTTTTTATCTTCTTCTTTCCAATTAAAAAAAAAAAAGCAAAAGTTGCATCCTTTACAGAAAAAATCCCTCATTTTCGTAGAAGAGAAGAAGGAAATTCTTAGGGTTTTGAATTTTCTCTGGAAACAATTCGTTTCTCTTCTTCTCCTGTTCTTCCTCTAACGAACTAACCTGAGAGACTCTCTGTCTTGTCTCCATTGACCTCGTAAGTTTCGCTCCTGTCTATTGTTTTCATTTTTCCTTTCAAATCATTTTCTCTGCTTCGTTTGTGGAAAGATCAGGTTTTTTGTTGATTTCCCGTTTAGTCATAATTTCCTTTTTTTTCCTTTCTCATTTTGATTTTGTTTCAAATCCCTTACCAGAAATGGAGAAGCCTCGAGATTGTAATTTTGTTGCGTTTACAAATGTTGAGAGATTCTTCTCTGAATTTCTGAAATTTGTTTCTTTTAGGAAATTTTTCCCAAGAAGCTCTCTCCGGTTTCGAGGAAGTATGCATGGTTAAACGAAGCGTGGGATTTTGTTGCTTTCTGCTTTCCGATGTTCCTCGTTCACTGCACCGGATTTGGAGAAAATTAGGGTTTATGAAGCTCGGATTGCGTGAAATGCTTGTCGATTAAAGACTCCGAATTTCAGTTTTCTCTGGTGTTGGGTTTTGTCGAATTTTGTTCTTCTTGGTGATTCATTTCTAAACCTGATTGAAAAAGAAGGAAGGAATGATGTTATCGGCGTCGCCGAACACACTAGCGAAAAGCTCGCTTGAGGAGATGCTTGAGTCTCTCCGGCAGAAAGATGAGTGCGATCGGCCTAGAGATATGCCGCCGGCGCTTCCTTCTCGGCCTAATTCTAGAGCTCGTCTACCATCAGCTCGCCGGTCGCTTCCGGCGAAGTTTAATGTTTGCAGTGTCATTGGAGATCAGAATCAGAACGAGAGTGTTGCTTCTGCGCAGCCTGAGGCAGAAACTGAATCGGAGAGGAAAGAGGAAGGGAAGAGGAAAGAGAAGGATTTGGGAGTTAAGAGGAACAGTTTCGGTAGCAAGAAGATGAGGACTAGTAATAGCTCAGAGTCTCCGTACGCAGCAGAGAAAGAGGAGGAGGAAGGTGTGAAGATTAGTGCTGCTAAGGTTAGTCCGGTGGAGAACGCGGAGGAGCATAAACCTGAGTGGAACAACAATGTTGAGTATTTCATTAAGAAGGTAAGTTGATGCTTTGTCTTGGTAACTCTTTGCTTCCTTTTTTCTGTAGTGAAGTTGAAATTATCTCCAAGGGAAGATCATCTCAGAGGTTGAGTTGTAGTTATTAGGAATTAGTCTTTTTAGTGGTGACTTAGAGCAGTGAGATTTTGTGATAAGGAAAGTCTGACCTTGGATTGTTTTGTGGAAGATTATAGAGATGAAGAAGCTTAATAGGTGGAATATGTTTGTGTGTTGGTGTCACAGTTGTGTTTAGTTTTCTACCTATGAAAAATCGAGATCCAGAACTTCGTCTTTATTTTCTTTGGTTACTTAAAGGACAGAGTGTTTGGAATTTTTGGTTACTGTGTTTGTATTATATTTCAGAAACTTCGAGTTTGGTGTCGCGTTGCAAATGGGCATTGGCAACTGGGGAAGATACAGTCTACTTCTGCCGATACGTCGTTTGTTATGTTATCCACTTCAAATGTAAGTTTTTTTTCTTTCCAACGTTGTTGCACTTTCCATATGATATTTGAAGGGTTTCTGCGTTCTGACTATCAAAATCTTGTGATTTTTGGTTTCAATCAAAGGTTGTAAAAGTGTCTACTGAAGAACTTTTTCCTGCAAACCCAGATATTTTGGAAGGTGTTGAAGACCTTATACAGCTTAGCTATTTAAACGAACCATCTGTTCTATACAACCTTCGTGTCAGATATTCGCAAGACGTGATTTATGTGAGTTTACTGTAAATTCCAACTCTTCTGATTAGTTTGTCACAGTTTTTGCTTAGTTCTTAACTAGCTTTCATGTTTTCTCTTTTTATAGAGTAAAGCAGGGCCAGTATTGATTGCAGTCAATCCGTTCAAGAATGTCGAAATTTATGGAAATGATTTCATCTCAGCTTATCAGAAGAAGGCTGTGGATGCTCCTCATGTTTATGCTGTAGCGGATGCAGCTTATGATGAGATGATGAGAGGTGAGAGGACGCATTTATAATCACGATGTTTATATTGCATGATTCGGGAAATCCTAATCGGTCTTCCAGTGAGTATCTAGCACTTACATTTTGAACATTTATACGTGCAGAAGAGAAGAACCAGTCTATTATTATAAGGTATGGGTCTTTGCACTTTGAATTCTGTATACTTCTGGATGCTTTTTGTATGCCTGATGTGGTTTTCTGATATTTAAGTCAACGGGAAATTGATTATTAATGTTCTGCAGCGGAGAAAGTGGAGCTGGGAAAACTGAGACTGCAAAATTTGCAATGCAATATTTAGCAGCTCTTGGTGGAGGTAGCTGTGGAGTTGAGTACGAAATCCTAAAGACAACCTGCATACTCGAAGCTTTTGGGAATGCTAAAACATCAAGAAATGCTAACTCAAGCAGATTTGTAAGTTGTTTTGTACTAGTTTTTTTTTAATCCAATTTTCTCCATTCCCTATTCCGTCAAGTTATTATTAATGTGCCAGCCATCAAAATTCATCCATATTAAGTTGTTAAACATTATATCTTAACTGGCGCAGGGTAAACTCATAGAAATTCATTTTAGTGCAATGGGAAAGATCTGTGGAGCCAGACTTGAAACTTGTGAGTATAATCTGAGCATCCATATGATTGTTTGTCATATTGTTTGGATGTGGAATTTACTCGTTTCTTTTGTCTTCTTCTCCATGTTTTGAATACCTACTCTTTGGTAAACACCCATAGTTCTTCTAGAGAAGGTAACTTTGTTTCCGTTGAGAATCTTATTCATTTGACTTACACAACTTAGCCATCAGTCACTAATTGGTAGCCTCCTTTGACCAGTCGAGAGTGGTTCAGCTGTTCAATGGCGAAAGATCCTACCATATATTTTATGAGTTGTGTGCAGGTGCTTCGCTGATTCTTAAAGGTAACATTTCAAACTGAAATCTCAAGATTTGTTACCGTTGGCTGCATATAACTTTCTTTAGAAGTGCCTTGCTGAAGTAGAACACAGACAAACATAAAATACTTCTTAATTCTTTTGGCTTAACTATCATTTTAATGGTTTTATTTTTAGAGAGATTGAAGCTTAAAACAGCAAGTGAGTATACCTACCTGAACCAGAGTGATTGCTTGACCATCACCGGTGTTGATGATGCTCAGAAATTTCACAAACTACTGGTAAATTTCTGTTTACCTTCCCTGTTCTTGCTTCTGTATGCCAAGTTTTTTTTGTTATTTTTTCTTTTTCTCACATTCATCTCTACACTTCTGTAGGAAGCTTTTGACATTGTTCAAATTCCTAAAGAGCATCAAGAGCGTGTATTTGCATTGCTTGCAGCGGTGTTGTGGCTAGGGAATGTATCTTTCCGAGTTATTGACAATGAAAATCATGTGGAGGTGGTAGCGGATGAAGGTAGAATCTACTGTCTTAATTCATCAAAAACTGTGACTTGGTGATGCTTGCTTATCATTTGGCTGTTGTTTCTTTTAGCTGTCAACAATGCCGCTATGTTAATGGGCTGCAACTCAGAAGAGCTTATAGTGGTTTTGTCTACCCGTAAACTTCTAGCTGGTACAGATTGCATTGCTAAAAAACTGACTTTGCGGCAGGTAATGTTTTAAAATCATCAGTTTCCATACTTACTTTCATGTACATCGATCATAAGGTGATGTATGAGTTTCTGTACCGTTTTTACCTGCAGGCGACCGACATGAGAGATGGAATAGCAAAATTTATTTATGCAAGCCTTTTCGACTGGCTTGTTGAGCAAATAAACATTGCACTGGAAGTCGGTAAATCACGTACAGGGAGATCTATAAACATCCTTGATATATATGGATTTGAATCATTTAAGGTTAGTAGTAAGCATATATGCTCTAGATTATTATGAATATTCTTTTTGAATCCTGCGATGATGATTTGTTTCTCCTTGGTTTCAGAATAATAGCTTCGAACAATTCTGTATAAACTATGCAAATGAAAGATTGCAGCAACACTTCAACCGGCACTTATTTAAACTTGAACAAGAGGTGATTTTTCTTTTGGTCTAAATGATATAATAATGTGTGCGAAAAGCTTTGATGTAACATTAAATATTATCTTCTCTGGTCAGGAATATGAAGAGGATGGAATTGATTGGACTAAGGTCGAGTTTGAAGACAATCAAGAGTGCTTAGATCTAATTGAGAAGGTAATTAATAGCCTGCCACGCTTGTATTTGTTGTCCATTTAATATTTTCTCAAAAAGTAATCTCTTGCATAATTTTGCTTGTGCAGAAACCCATTGGTTTGTTGTCTCTACTAGATGAGGAATCAAATTTTCCAAAAGCAACTGATTTGACATTTGCCAACAAGCTCAAGCAACACTTGAAGACCAACTCTTGCTTCAAGGGAGAGAGAGGTCGAGCCTTCAGAGTTAATCATTATGCCGGAGAGGTCAGTTGATGCCCTTTGTTCAAAAAACCGGACTCTGCATACTGAATAGGTTCATATATGGATCTGGTTATGTGCAGCTTTTCTTGTACTTATGGTTGGTTTTTCTTTAAATGATGATTTCTGTTACAGGTTCTCTATGATACAAATGGGTTTTTGGAAAAGAACAGGGATCCGCTGCCTGCTGATCTTATCCATCTTTTATCATCATGCGACTGCCAGTTGCTGAAACTGTTTTCTACTAAAATGCGTGACAAATCTCAGAAGCCGCTTATGTTATCAGACTCCACAAATCAAACTGTTGGGACGAAGTTTAAGGTAAGGAGGCTTGAATTATGCAGTTCTTTGTTTTCAGTGACAGTCTTCCTCAACTCACATTGCATCTCTCATGGTTAATTATCTCTTTCAGGGTCAACTTTTCAAGTTGATGAACAAGTTAGAAAACACAAGTCCCCACTTCATTAGATGCATAAAGCCGAATTCGAAGCAGCTTCCCAGAGTTTATGAAGAGGATCTTGTCCTACAACAGCTTAGATGTTGTGGCGTGTTGGAGGTAGTTAGAATATCAAGATCTGGATATCCTACTCGTTTGACACATCAAGAGTTTGCAGGAAGATACGGGTTCCTTTTGTCAGGCAAGAATGTCTGTCAGGATCCTCTGAGCGTATCAATTGCTGTTTTGAAACAATACGATGTTCATCCTGAAATGTACCAAGTTGGCTATACAAAACTGTACCTCCGAACTGGACAAGTAAGTAATTCCTTACGCACAGATATATAGAGGCTGTTTCCTGATCTTATCGATACATTTCTTATGCTCACATCTTCGAATTTTTTTATAGATTGGTATCTTTGAAGATAGGAGAAAAAAAGTTCTTAAAGGCATAGTGGGCTTACAAAAGCATCTCCGCGGTTACTTGTCTCGTGAATACTTCCAAAATATGAGAAACGCAGCATTTGTACTTCAGTCATATGTACGAGGTGAAAATGCTCGAAGAATTTATGAAACAAAGATCCATGTGGATTCTGTTTCTCAAGCAAGCACAGGAGAGTTGACTGCAGTCACACACTTGCAATCTGGTAGACCACACTATATTATTTGGTAAACTAGAGATTTTGGTTCTCAAACATGGATATGGATTTTAAGGCTCATCATTCTTTTGCAGCGGTTCGAGGATGGTTGGCTCGAAAACGACTCAAGAGTATGCAAAGACAGAAAGAATTACTCAATGTGACGACAAAATCAAAAAGGAAAGCGGGCAGGAGGATTTCAGAAGACAAGGTACTTACTACTAAAAGGAAGATTGTCCTCTTCTGAATCAAACGTTATTACACAATTTACGCTATAACTTTCTCTCGTTTGCGATGTAGGATCTTCCGTTGGAGCAGTTCCAAGTTCAACCATCAGCTATGTCTGATCTCCAGAAGCGGGTTTTGAAATCCGAAGCAGCTTTAGCGCAGAAGGAAGAGGAAAACACAGCATTGAGAGAGCAGTTGAGGCAGTTTGAGGAGAGATGGTCGGAGTATGAAATGAAGATGAAGTCAATGGAGGAAACATGGCAAAAGCAAATGTCGTCGTTGCAGGTTGCGTGTTTCACTGATCATCAATGTCCTTCTCACTCACTGCATCACACCAAAATTTTCTTAAAAGTTACAATTTTGTATTCGTATTTTTGCAGATGAGTCTTGCGGCTGCTCGGAAGAGTTTAGCTGCAGAGAACATGACGGGTCAAGCAGGAGGAAGACAAGACACATCGATATCCCCTTTCGGTTATGACTCAGAGGACACAACGTCTACTGGAACACCCGGTGTAAGAACTCCCACAACTAAATTCACTAACGGAAACACTCCAGAGCTCAGAGTCAGAGAGCTCAATGGAAGTTTGAATGCGGTTAATCATCTCGCAAGAGAGTTTGATCAAAGGAGACTCAATTTCGACGAAGATGCAAGAGCTATTGTAGAGGTGAAGCTGGGACCGCAGGCAACTCCAAATGGGCAGCAACAGCAACATCCAGAGGATGAATTCAGGAGACTGAAGCTAAGGTTTGAGACTTGGAAGAAAGATTACAAAGCTAGATTAAGAGAGACTAAAGCAAGACTCCATAGAGTAGATGGTGATAAAAGTCGTCACCGGAAATGGTGGGGCAAAAGAGGCTAGGGATTTCGATTGCTCCACTTAGGTTTGTATTAGTATGACAATCCCAAATGTTAGATTGAGAGCATTGTAGATTCAGCTGAAATACATGTATTTTTTGGAACTTTTGTTGTGCATAGCAAATAGAGTTTTGTAACTTGAGAAAGAACAAGAAAAGATTATGTTCATATCATTAAAAAGGGATCACTTCAAGACATAAAAATCAAGCTCCAGGTACAAACTTTGTTGCAAAAGCCCAAGCATTGTTAGCAACAGGGTCATCGATATGGTCAAGGAGGTTCTCCAAAGGACCTTTTCCGGTAACAATGGCTTGAACAAAGAAGCCAAACATTGAGAACATAGCCAACCTTCCATTCTTGATCTCTTTCACCTTGAGCTCAGCAAAAGTAACCGGATCATCCGCTAGACCGAGCGGGTCAAAATATTGACCTCCCGGGTACAAGTCATTGCCTTCGCCAACACCATCAAGACCGTTGATGCGGAAACCTTCAACTAATCCCATAAGGATGACCTGGAAGCCAAGGACGGCCAAAATGCTTTGGGCGTGGACTAGGTTTGGGTTGCCTAAGTAGTCCAAGCCGCCTTCGGAGAAGATTTGTGAACCGGCTTTGAACCAGACCGGTTCTTTGAACTCCACACGGACCCATTTCTGAAGAACTTCAGGGGTTATGCAACCAAAAGCTCCCAACATTGCCCATCTCCCATGGATCACCTGTGAATGATGTCTAGTGATTAGTGTTTACACGATTGTTTTTATTTTTATTTTGAGTGAGTGAGAGTTAGAGACTAACCTCAAGAGCCCTGTTTTTGGCAAAGGCTTCAGGGTCTGCGGATAAACCGGCGGTGTCCCAACCATAGTCGCCGGGAAACTCTCCGGTGAGGTAAGACGGAGTTTGGACGGAGAAGGGTCCTAAGTACTTCACTCTGTCTGGTCCGTACCAAAGATCATTTCCCTTCACATGTCAAATTACAAAAAAATTGAAAATCAGACACAACCCCAAGGATAAAGATAAAACCTTTAATATGAAAGAGAATTAAGACAAAAAGAGAGAAACAGACCATAGTGTATTTGGGAGATCCGAGAGAGACAACATCACGAAGAGGGTTAAAGCTTGAGCCTTTAGTCTGGCCAAGAAATGGTGTTGGGGTCAGAACACTGCTTGAGCTCGTGAATGTTGAAGCCATTGCTCTCTCTCGGATTGAGCGTTTTTTTTCTGTGTTCTTGTTCTTCTTTTGCTACTTGGTGAAGGATTGATGTGAGGGAGTTTGACTTTTATGTTAGTGTTTTGTGGATGAGAAGAGAGGAGGAAGAATCAGAGAGGGGATATAGATACAGAGTGAGATGTTTGGATTAGCCAATCAGGAATCAGCTTTGGATTTGAAGTATCTCCAACTCCATCTCTTTTTATCCATATTTCCTTTGTCCGTTTCTATACTTCTTTTTTACGTAATAGTTTATCAAGTAGTGTAAATTGTAAAACGGCTTTGAGATAAAAGTATAAAACCATTGAAAAACAAGTAAAAGACAAAAGAATTGCGGTGAGCGTGGATCGAACACGCGACCTTCAGATCTTCAGTCTGACGCTCTCCCAACTGAGCTATCCCCGCTTTTTGTTTATTCCTTTTATCTTTTATAGTTAATCGCATTTTTACATATTACTAACTCTACTTCACCAAATAAAACCGTTCAGTTATATTGCCTCATTCATCAAGAACAAAACTTTAAAGAGCAAGAAAAAAGTACACTACAAAAATTCTCTGTACATCTAACAACACTCGAATTAGTATTGGATTCTCTACTTCAAAGTTATTTCGCATCAGAGGTCGTTAGAAATGAAAAAAAAGAAATGAAGCTTCGTCGTGAGCTGTAACGTCAGAGCTCAGGGTTGATATGGATCTATCATCTTCTTAGAGCTCCATAGTTCCTTGTAACCTGCATTTACAAATCATACTATTAAGTGAGCATATATCATATTGTAAATAAGAACTTAAACCCAGAGGAAATAGATGTGAATGACAAACCCGAGGCTGAGATCTGTTCAGCTTCTTTTCTATGTCTTCATCATCTTCGTCCTCGTCATCGTCCTTGCTACTGAGCAGCCTATGAAGTGAAGAAGAGCTTTCGTTTTTTCTACCGCGCTTTGAAGTCCCTGAACCTCTACCTCTGCCTCTCTTAGTAGTAGCTGTTCTTTTACGTCCTTTGCCTCTAGTGTTCTCATCTTCCTCCTTTAATTGATATAAAACAAGAATCATGATAAGCAAAATGCATAATTATTCCACAAGACAAACGAATAACAGTGTAAGGGATAGTCCATACCGAACTGCTGCCAATTTTGTTAAAATCTTCAGGCTCTGCTTCTTCGCTTGAAGGAGAATCTACATCGTCTTTTTCAATGGTGGAAGCAGTTTTGAAGGAAGCTGAAGCAGATCTAATGAAAGACAAATCAAGGACATAACATTAGCTAGCTAGTGATGCCAATCAATGCCTTCCACGTCCCTGAATCCTACCCTAAACTGGTTAAACGTGATGACAAAAAAGTTACCTTTGAGACTGGCGAAAACCAAGAGAACCATCAAGAGTGGTTTGCTTCATCGCACTTGAGGCCTTACCTCGGCCTCTTCCTCTGGTTGTGGCTTTAGCTCTACCACGGGATGTATTAGCAGTGGATGAACCTCTCCGTCCTCTAGTGGCAGGCACTGAACCAGAGATCTGAGTCGTGTCTTCATCATCACTGAACGAAGCATTCGCGATGCCACTGCTTCCTTTCGTCAAATTCTGTATCAATCTCAGGTTGAAAATAGCATTGTGAGAAAGAAACGGCAGGATAGAGGTGAAGGTAAAAATCAGAAACTGCAAGGAGATTCTAAGAAGGAGAATATAAACCTCTGATGTCAATCCAGTGGACAAAAACTGTGAGGAACCACTGGGTCGAGTGGACCTCTCTTTCAAGCGTTCCTGCACAAACAATAATGCAACTCAGATCGATATTCTATTCCTCCCCAAAATCTACGACAAAAAGTAACTGAATTAAAATCTTCTTGCCTCTAAGCACTCTCCCACTTTAAGAATCAAGTCGTCCTCCTCAAATTTCTCGGCAACTGAATCCTTTGCAAGTTTACCCTGCAAAAAATGGGTAAGAGAATATTCATAAAAAACAATAATCAGGCCGTGTTCAGTAACAAAAATGACATTTTACACAGAACTTAGTACATACACGAGTCTCTTGAAGATTGTACTGAACGCATGAGTAGAAAGCTAGTTTATCATCCTTGTTCACAAAATTGTGAAGAGCAACATCCAGATCGTTAACTGGAAGGATCTCCATTTTCTGCACAAGAGGATAGAGTGATCATCCCATAGTGTATTCATGCCCATTTGGTAACCTATGCAAGTCTATATCATTTTGCTGTGCAGTTCTACAGGGGCTGAAGATAATAACACAGTCATATGGAAAGAAAGTTGCAGGACGTACGAGGTTGCTTTCAGCTACTAAAGCTTCTATATTTTGCTGGTTCAGTTCTTCTGGACGAAGCCGCTCAGAATCATCGATGTTGGCTGTGAAATGGAAGATCGAAATATAATATGATAAGTAAATCACAGTAAACAAGAACGCATTAACATGTGTGCTACTTTAATTGCCCTACCTTCGCTCCGACCCTTCTTAGAAGCCTTGGAGAATATTAAAATGTCCTGGGGATTAGCAACCTGAAAGTGTTTTGAGAATTTTCACAAGTGTTACCCAATATTCAAGAAAGAATGGTGAATATCATGTTACAGTAACTAATTTTTAGGTACCTTTCCAACATATTTTTGTCCAAACCTTTGAGGATTTATCGTCATAAATCCAGAGTAATCTACCTGAAAGATTGAACCAGATCTCAGTCTTTCTTTGGTCATTTGATATTCTTAAATAACAAATTGTGTTGGAAAATAAAGGTTTAACCAAATTACCTTGATTCGAACCAATGGGAGCTTGATATCTGATTTGTTAATAGCTTTTTTGCTGGCTTTCTCTATTAGATCTCTGACCTAACAATTTTGTCGATATTGTTAGAGGCATTGAGTGACTTGTTAAACAAATTCAAAAAGGAGGCAGGAGAAAAAAATATCCACATGAAGTACGAGATAACGGGGGTAGTTACCACTTTATCCAAGTGTTCGAGAATTGAGTTTTGATCATTGGGATCAATATCACCTTCATCCTTTAAAACAATCTGCACTTTAAAAAATATAGTAAAGAAGAATGCCACCGCCATAACATATAATGAAAATAAATTTTACCTCTGTATACTCAAAAGGCCTCACAGATGTCAAAGGTATCTTCGTAGGACGATATTGATTTCCCTGTAATATATTTTAAGTTACTCAGGCTTACATGCTTGAATAAAAAAGAGCAGAATGCCATACTTGAAGTGCGTAGATTAAGCAGTACGATTACAGTGAAGATGAAACCTTGATTTCTAAGAGAAGAACATGCTTTGGCTTTGATTCTCCATCAATAAGTGATGTTGCCACAGAAGATCCTGGTTGTGTGATGTGGAAACCCATTCCAGATACCTCCTACAGAGATTTATAAAGCTTTTAGCTGAGAGAGACAATGAACATTGTGCCTCAATCTTATTTAAATGCAATAACTCCAAGAATCAAAATTTCAATGAACCTGCGGGTCGATAAGGCATTCATGCTCATGGCCCCACACGATGAAGTCGAGGAACCGAGGAAGAAAGTGTTCACTTATTGCATTTTTAGGGTTTGATTTTACCCTGCAAGTCATACCATATGATTAACAAACTTTCTGCTATAGATAGAATAAGAAAATGATCTAAAACATAGTATTGCAACGAGATCAACCTATTTTGATGAAGCACTAGAATGTTGAACCAGTCAGAAACGTCACATCCTTCTTGAACTTCAGGCCTCATCCATTGGACAGCATGTGGGGTCTGTCAAACCAATAAAGATTAACAAAATAAACAATTGTATAGCAAAAGGTAAGGATCCTCTGAATTACCTGAAACATCCGATTCAGACGTTCATCCCTGATGTTTCCTAAACCATAGAGTGCCACGGTTGTTGAACCCTGGATATTAGTTTGATTAAATGTTAGTCCCACAAAATGAGGAGGAGCCAAGTGTCCAGATTACAAATTTTTTTGGACCAACCTTCTTCATAAGAATAGGGAAGAGAGAAATCTGGCCTACACCTGAACCACCAAGAACCATCTTTCCGAAATAATTCACGAGGTTGCATGCTGAGAGAATATCAATAGCAGATAGGTTGTCCTGTTGCCAGATGCGACAGAAGAAAAAAACAATAAAATACTTAAGGAAGGGAGAAACTCAAGTTCACGAAATAATCCAGTTCCATACATATTCAAATGAGTTTGCATAACAAGAGCATGAAGATGTAAGTTTTGTACCACTCCGGCTGGATCATCATGGTTTCCATGAATACTAAACACGGGCAAGCCTACATTGAAGTGTGGATCCTCATAATTTACATGACCAAACCTGTAGCAAGAAACCAATGTTAATGAATGCAAGATTAATCCACACGTTCACAAAACGAGGTGTACACATGTCGTGTCAATGTGCCAATTCAGTTCATACTGTTCCCTGATATGATTAGACAAATAGCAGAAGAGTTGAGTCTCACGCATTTTGGAAATTTACAGTCTGGTCGCTGACCACTTGAAACTGCACTGGTTTATCATTAAGACAGTGGCGACGAAGGATCTCAATGGCTTTAACTAGCGTGGTTCTAGAGGGTTTATTCTCGTGAAAAAGATCACCTCCAAGGAGTAAGAAGTCCACCTGTTTCAAGAGAGTGAAAAATCAAAAACAAATCTTTCTTGAATTTTTTTTCTTCTTTTCGTCAATTAGGCAAACATTGTATAGTAGTCTACGATTTGGAGAAGGTTTATCTAAGATAATAAGTCATCAGATGATCCAAGCCAAGGATAATACTAGCAATGGAAAAAATAAATATCAGACCTGTTTCTCCTCTGCTATAGAACAAATCTCTTCAAAAGCCTTGAACGAATCATGCCGCCTTATTTCATCCTTCTCCATGTATCCCAAATGGCAATCAGTTGCAACAAGTATCCTAAGTGTATCACCAAAATCCTCCCTGTCAAGTTTTACAATCATACACTACTCATCAATATCCGAAAACAAAAGTAACAATTGTACAAGATGGCAAAATTCAAGCGTCGAATTTTCTACATTCACAACTTCTGGGTTAAGGATATGTTGAAGTTCTTGCATATAGGCTATAGAATAGTTAAACAGCTATAAATCTCATGGAAAAGAGGGAAAAAGCAAAGCCGAAAGCTCACCTAGACATGATGGCAAGTGCTTGCAGCTCTTTAAACCTGAAACGCACCAAAACAGAAAATTTACTTGAATTGGCCTCACTTTCATAACAAAAAAAAGTTAACAAATCGAAACAAAAAACAATCATACTATAAAGCTTTTAGCGCTCGAAAGCCATTAACCCACTGAATCACTTTGGACTGTTCCCAGAAATTTCTTACTTTTCTATTTACTCAGCAGTGTGGAAATAGAACCCTAACCTGGTCTCGTCTTCCACAAAGACTAAAGTCAAGCAACGGAACTCCGGTGACCGGAAAAAGTGATTCCGACGGAATTGAAGCGAGATTAAGGGTCGGAGAGACAGAGTTGGATACCTGGCGCGGGGAATTTCAAAGCCAGAGGCGGGCGTAAGAGAGAGTGACCAAATTAGGGAGACGACGAGAGTTGGGCGGAAATATGTATATTACATGTATGGCCCTTATAAAATGATTAATACCCTTACAACCCCAAAATATTTTGGTAAAGGCACAATAGGTCCTAAACAGTGAAAATACATGGAACTCAAATACATGCTTATCAACGGATTGCAAGTTTATTCCTAGATCCTTCCAATCTTCCATACGCGTCGATAAGCATTACAATCTTGGGTAAAAGCAAGTGCAACATTCTGATTTCAACATACATCATTTCATAATTGTTATTTATCTCAATGTTCCTCAAAACTAGAAAAGTTAATAGAAACGTTTAGGGTAGACAATCCGGTTTATAATTCGGTTAACTTTAGCTATTCAGTTTGATAAGGATTTATTGTTCGGTTTAAATGACAAATTTAATGTTATATAGTTATACAAATTTCAATTTGATTTGTATAAAATTTAGTTAACTCGTCGTCATAAACAGAAAATCTAACCATATTGGATCAATTATATAAAAAGTTCCATTTACACATTCTTATGTATATATAGAATTACCAATAAATTGAATACCTCACAAGGTTTCATCTGATATAATTGATCAGCACATTTAGGAATTTGGAGAGCACAGCAGAGTGGTCTGAGGTTGTCTTCAATATAATAGTTCTAACAAGTGCAGTGGTCTTCTTCTCGTTACCATGTTGATCGGTAATATCAAGGTAATTATATTAGCTTATTTTCTAATAATTTAGTTAATATAATATGAAAAGTTCAGGAATTATAATGTCTCTAATTTACAAATGAAGGTGTTTTTGCACGCAAAAACATCAAAGAAGCAAGCAATGCACCTGAAAATGAGGAACATAGAGTGGTGGATGAAGAAGAGACATTAACCATTAGGGTTTAGGCAAAGAGTCCGTAACTACGAGCCACAGAGATGGGAGGCTATGCGCGGTGTAGACGAGTGTGAGATGGTTAAGAACCTTCCAGAAGGTCTTCAGAGAGACATCAAGTACCATCTTTGTTTAGACTTAGTCCGGCAGGTCAGCTTGATCATTACAACTAATCATTGATTGAATAGTAAAAACGTAATTAATATATATATATATATATAAATATGAAGTTAGCTAATTAAAAATTAATGATCATTGATGGTAAAGAGTATTTGCATTTTTTGTTTCAGGTTCCTCTATTTCAACATATGGATGATTTAGTGCTTGAGAATAGATGCGACCGTGTGAAGTCTCTCATTTTCACCAAAGGAGAAACCGTAAGTATCTTTAACCCAATTTATGGATTATATATACAATATCATTTTCAAGCATTTATGTAAACCGTAACCGGTTACTAAAACATCTAACATTTTAGTTGTTAGTTAACATGGGATCCAAGAAATCTCTCAACGACGATGAACACAAAGCAAAAAATGTTTGAAAATGCATGCATATCAGAAAGAAGGAGATGCGGTGCAGAGAATGTTGTTCGTAGTGAGAGGTCATCTTCAGAGTAGTCAATTACTAAGAGACGGCGTGAAAAGCTGTTGCATGTTAGGACCAGCGGTGACGAGCTTCTCTCGTGGTGTCTCCGACGACCCTTCGTGAAGAGGCTACCGCCGTCTTCTTCAACGCTCGAGACCACCTAAGCGTTTGGACTGGACGCCGAAGACGTTAAGTACATGACTCAACATTTTTGTTATAAAGTCAAACGCAGAGCCCACTATTATTCTCCTGGCTGGAGGACTTGGGCTGCGGTTACGGTTGCGGTTCAGCTCTCTTGGAGGAGGTGTGTGACATTTCTTGAATATATAGTTCTCCCTCTTGAAAGTGGAAATCATTTGCCTAAATTCTTTTTGTTTAATATATAAATCTCCCTTGTTCTCTTCAACTAGCTACCCAAATCCTCCCTTGTCAGTAAAGGTTCTATCTTAAGCATTGAATCGACAATTCCCATTCTTCAAGACAAAACTTTAGCCCTCTTAATTGGTCATCAGTTGACTCTAACAAAAACATCCCGTAAAAACAAAGCTCTCTTTTATTTTATACTAGTGTGTTTTATATTATGATTTTTCTCTATTATATTATACACATGTTTTTCCCTTTTTTTATAGTTTTATATTTGGGGGACTTATGTCTCTTATAGAAGGTGTTATTCAGAGTTTTTTTTTATATAATTTTTTTGTTTATGTTATGGAAGTGTTATGTTTATTCTTGTTAATTTATTTTTGTTTCTGAAGTATTTGTTTCTTTGTTTTTTATTTATTTTGTAATTGTGAAAGCACTTTCTCCATTAGTATATTTTGTATAAGGCCTTGAGTCAGTGGAAGTACAATCTGTCTATATTGAAATCGGGTTTGGATGGTTAGTGTGAAAGTTTTTTTTTAGTCTGTAATTTTTTGTATTATTTTATATTGGCTCATTTTCCTGCTATATTTCTTTGTTCGCTCGATGTTTATGAAATCCCATTTTGATTATACAAAGCCGTGTCCGTTTTTAGCTTTCATAATTGTAGGTATTAATCGATAGCTCTCTCAAATGTTGGGAAAACCCTTCTATTGTTGGAATTTTGGTTTAATGATAGAGGGTGCTTAATTGAAAGAGGGTGATTGAAATTTTGGTCGGACCAACCTTTTGTTCATACTCATTCCTTTGGTCTCTAATTGAGTCATTTTTTTCATCCTCCTTCTCTTTCTTCCTTGGGTGATTCAGTGACGTTTAATTTTGGTATTGTCCACTCTTGCGGTGCTTTTTCCAAAATCGGTGTCGGTCTAACCCTCCCCATGATTTCTTAGATATACTTCTATTTGTCATCATATTGGGGAGCTGATCGATTTCCCAGCTTTGGAATTGGTTTTTTGGGTGTGCCGTTGGTGACTCCAATTTGGCGTGGATTTCATGGATCCTTTTTGGGATTGGTACAAAGTCCAGCGTTTATGGTTAAGATGAGCTGAGTTTTTTTTCTGGAAAATATCACTTCCATCGAAAAATCTGTTTATGCAATTCATTTTTGATGGTGACTATGTGATTATTGTCGTTCATATGGTTTGTTTAATTTCAGTTTCTGGTAGTGTGATATTTGATTTATTTAAAGTGTCTCATCATTTACCGTAATTGGAGAAACCGGACAAACCAAAAGTTTTTTTAAAAAATAATTGCACAGGTGGCTGCTGAGGTGGCTGCTGAGGTGGCAGCACCAGAAGAGAGAAAATCTATCTTTATATATATATATATATATATTTGCTTTCATTTTGGTCTACATGTTATAATTATCTTTCTTTTTTGTTTTGTTTTTGTATTAGATTCCTTTCGAAAAATTCAAGGTAGATAATATATGTATGCATTATTTGTGCATTATCTCAAAGACTATGCTACCCCATCTGAGTTTGAACTTAGTCTGTCTGAATGTCTCCTATCTTCGCCAATAATGATTGGAATGCCATCTTTCCCCTCGTTGGCAAACCTTGCAACTGATGTAAGAAATTACTTATGATGTTGTTTATGATGTTGTTTGATTTTGGTTATAGAGAAGAATTTGATGTTTTGATTTTGGTTATAGCATGATATTGTTGTTTGACTTTAGCCTCTTTTCTTTGCAGGTTACTTACTCACCTACATCTGAAGAACTAACGCACACCTTTCCTATGAACCATTCGATGTTTGCATATGCACTTGATGAAGATCCAGATACTAAAGTTAGATTTCTTAAAGTGTAAGAATCTTACGGGCTGAATAGAGGAGCGGATGGTCATATTAAAATTGCAGTGGTACCGTGAGGTGATTATCATCTTTGTCGAGATGGTGGACCTTCAAAGATTTCTGTGAACCCATTACCACGGAAAGCAGGACCTAAAGTCATAAAACATTTTGATTTTTGTGAGAGATATCTGTATGGATGTAATGCACATTTTGATTTTTGGTCGAAAAATTTAGTACTGAACTAAAATTGAACTAAAATTTAAAGGCACAATCATAGTAATCAATCTAGTACCTAATCATGTTCGTGTGTGGACCAAATGAAATAATACTATTCTTTTTGAATTATCTTTTCGTATGGTACATTTTTTGTTTTGTTTTTTTGTTTTTATCAAATTGTTTAATTAGAAATGGTGTTGTGGGTGGTGATACCTTCTCTTTTAAATAGAGGCTCCGTGATTTTAGTGGTGTCAGTTTTTCTTATAACATTCCTCTTCCAATATCTACTGAAAATATAGCATTCCATTCGATGCTACTCTCTCTAGCTATATCTTTGGCACTGTCTGGTGGGGTATTGCACTCAACATGATGGCATATTTCTTCGCGGCTCATGTAAGTTTTTTGATAAAATGATTTTTATTGCTTAGTATATGTAATTACTTTTACTTTATTGTGGATTAACATTTCATTGATATTCATGATACAAATTTCAACTAAAATAAGCCTAGCTGTGAAAATTGATAGTCTTTGTGAAACTCTAACAGATTGAGCAATTGTTTAAAAGTCTAGTTATATCCTATTGAGTGGAATATGTATTCAGTTAATTACCATATATCATATTTTTAGACTGTCAATTAATAAAAATTACTAATCTGTGGAAAAAGTAATGATTTTCGTGTGCCAAATAATTGTATTCTATAAGATTCTTGTACGTAAAATTTTTTCACATGGAGCTTTTCCATTGCTAAGGGAGTTTTCTTTTGAAAGTAGAATATATCAGAAAATGTCAAAAACAAGAAAAAAATTGTTAGGAGGAAGGTATGATTCTATCAATCACACAAGTCGCAATCAAATTATATAACGAAATTAAATACAACTTGCATTGGTTTTACGTATGACTAACTAAGAAAGCCTAGGTTAGAATAATAAATTATGCAATCATTAGTTTTCAAATACATATATCACGTTTTCACTTTGATTTGTCCTTCAATGTGTCATCAACTTAATTTAATCTGCTACGAGAATTTCTTAGATCTTCCAAATAATTCATAATCTAAGTATCAATGGACTCTCGACATACGTAATATATAATCCATTAAATTTGCTGTTACTACTTACAATCATAATCTCTCACAAAAATGAAAACCGGTTGCTGTTACTACACATATGGTGCTTATCAATGGACCATTCAACTTGTGAGCAATGAAAACCGGTTGGAGAAAATCCTTTTCCCTAATCTTTTGGGGTCTCATGACTCTCAGGTATAATTCACATCATAACCGGTTTAATTATTCAAATTTCAATTTGATTTGTGTGAATTTTAGTTAACTCGTACTAAAATCTAACCATATTGGATCGAATATATAAAAGTTCCCCTTCCTCTTTCTTCTGAAACCCTTAGAAAACGTAAAGCGACGGGCTAGGGTTAGGAATTGCCTCTTGTCAACATGTCCATGTTCCAGCATCTTTCTCCCGTCACGGAGAACTCACGCACCAAAGTAATCTTCCTTTCCTGATGGCTTTTCTTCTTAGTTTACTTGTTTCCTCTCTGTTAATGGTTAATTTTAAGCAAAAATATCTGAAATTGAAGTTTTCTAATTAGATCTTTTGTGCTTTTATAGTGGGCGAGATTGTTCAATGACGCCGCACTTCGGAAAGCCATCGAGGAAAGCGACAACTTCTTACCCACGTAAGTTGATGTTTATTATTTTTTTTTTTGAAATTTTTTGTATTATATATTACAAGATATGTTGATAACATTGTTGGAGATGAATTTCGAGATGGATTTTCAGGAACAACTTCTTCTTCAAATCGTGGGGAGACATGTGGGTTTTCCAATTCTGTCCTTGATCGATTTCGATAGGATTAGATTTCACCTTGGCTGGTTATCTTAAATTCATATTTTTCTCACTTACAGAAGCAGGGAGATGAAACGGAAACAATTGAAGATTATCGAGCAAAAGGTGATTTCTTTTGATTCTATTGCACCATCTTTGCTTGCTAGACACTATAATCCTGAGAGCTGGATTTGTTATATGATTCCTTGTTGTTCTGATGCTGAATCTGTTCCTTTTTTATTTTTCTGATTGCTGTGTATTGGTACAGGTATTGGATGCAGGATGCTACAGTTAATGAGCCACCACATGTTACTGTATTAGCATATATAGCACATGCCACCACGAAATAGTAATTACTCTCTGTTGATCCACTTTCTTTCTTGTTTTTTTTTTGTTCTAGCCAAAAACCAATTCACTTGGACATCTCATGAATTTTCTTACGTACCTTGTACATTATCATTATGTTTTAGCTCCGAGTGCCTGATGGTTATGAGTGTTTTGTGGGCTAGACTGAGTGCGACAGGAAAGGATTGGCGATTTGTCTTCAGGGTGAGAGAATCTTCTTAAGCATTAATACTTTCAAGTTACAGTTTATATATTTTGGTTGTTGTTTCTTTTTCTGCAAGGCACTGGCTCTTATTGAGTATCTGGTTTATAATGGATCAAAACAAGCAGTTGATGACATTATTAAGCATACCGACCAAATATCTGTATTATTTTCTCTTACACACATTTATTGATAGGTCGTTTTTCTTGTTGTTGTTTTCTGCTGACATACATGATCTTTTTTGTTTTGTGATGTGTATATGCATCATTCATGTAGTCTCTCAAGAGTTTTGAGTATGTTGAACCGAACGGAAAAGATTTGGGAAGCAATGTGAGAAAGAAGGCGGAAAACATCGTCGCTCTCTTGAATAAAAAGGAGAAAATCAGAAAAGCTACGACCACTTTCGAATATCCTAACCCACTTTCAATGAATTTTTCTAGTCCTGTCCCTCTCTTCGCCACTATTCCTCCATTTGTATATGAAGGGAGTGCAACAAGCACCACAAGTCCAATGTCTTGGGCAGACTCGAAGCCACAACAGGTGCAAAAGAAGATGACGGAGGACTAGACAGCTCTCTCTCTCTCAGAAGAAGAGGAAGAAGAAGAAGACGAAGCTCTTTTGTGTTTTTAAATTCGTGATAATATAATGCAACCTTTCCTTTCTTATTTTCTTACTTTGGGGTGTTTCTTATGTTTGTGTGCGGGTGATAAATATGTATATGACGTTTGTGTGTGTTTGGATGATAAACTAAGCTCAATAATCTAGTATGAACCGTGCGTTTACGAATTCGATTTGATTAGTAGACATAACACAAAACCATCATAAGTACATGTGGTTGGCTAAGTGAAAACGAGGATTAGTTGTGTAACTCAAGACCTGTTAAAGTAATAAAAATGACATTTAACACCGAACTTAGTACATACACGAGTCTCTTTGAAGATTGTACTGAACGCACGAGTGGAAAGCTAGTTTATCATCCTTGTTCACAAAGTTGTGAAGAGCAACATCCAGATCGTTAACATTTTCTGCACAAGAGGATAGAGTATTCATGCCCATTTAGTAACCTATTCAAGTCTATATATATCATTTTAAGGTGAAGTTCTACAGGGGCTGAAGATAATAACACAATCCTAAGGAAAGAAAGTTGCAGGATGTACCAGGTTGCTTTCAACTACTAAAGCTTCTATATTTTGCTGGTTCAGTTCTTCTGGACGAAGCCGCTCAGAATCATCAATGTTGGCTGTGAAATGGAAGGTCAAAATGAGAGAAAGGACAAAGAAGTTGATTCCATATATTTTGGACACGTCAGAAAGGTGGGCGATTTGAAAGGCGATCAAGTTCTCTAGGGTTTTCAAGGCTTTCTGCCCACGTAAGGGCATGTCGGCTCCGGAACAGGAGGTTCTTCCGCCGGCGGTCAGTGTGGAGTTGGAAGAGGGTGAGATTGGAGGTGTGAAGGAGGGCTTTCCGGAGGCACAGGTGATCACGGGAGGTGATGCGGATGATATCGCGGTGTTGAAAGGTTTAGGGAAGGAAATTCCGGGTGCAGATCCTGCTCGTAAGGGTATCGAGGAGATGGAGAGGCCTCAGGAGACTCATAAAGTTACGGAAGAGAGACCAAAAGGAAAAACTTGGTCTTCAGTGGTTGCAGACAAATCTCGTCTGCGGAAGTATGATGTGGTAGTGGAGGAAGTCGATGGTGTGGAGACTATTCAGATCCCTGATGATGTGTTCGATAATGCACCACCCTTATGGGAGGATTGTATTGTCGGAAAATTTATGTCTAAAGCCCCTCATGTGGGTTTCATACACATGACGGTGAATAAGATTTGGACGTTGGGTTCAAAGTCTATTAAGGTTGATGTATTTGTTGTGGATGACACCACAGTCAAGTTTAAAATCCCTGATGCTTCGATCAGGGCCAGGGTACTCCGACGTGGGATGTGGAGTATTAAGAATGTGCCAATGATGGTCTCCAAATGGAGCCCTTATGTGGAGGAGGTCCAGCCGGAGGTGCGAGTTCTTCCGATGTGGGTTATTCTTCGGAACGTCCCTCGTTCGATGTTCACATGGAAGGGGTTGAGCTTTCTTTCAAGCCCTTTAGGAGAGCCAAAAAAGCTCCACCCGGATACTCTTTGGGCCAAGAGTTTTGAAGAGGCAAATGTGTTTGTTGAAGTGAACTTGAGTCAGAAGTTACCCGATAGTTTTAGCTTTACATCCAAAAGAGGTGTGAATACTGTTGTTCATTATGATTTCCCATGGCTTCCGCCAAGGTGTGTGGGTTGTGCGAAATGGGGCTATGCCATCGCTGAGTGCAAAGCGCAGCCAGGCGATTTGCGTATATTGCAAAGGGGTTTTAGTTTAAAAGAAAGCGTTGGTGATGGGAGAAAAGGTACTGATAACGCGGGAGGCAGTGAGGTTTCAGGTGGCATAAGCAAGGGGAAGGAATTAGAGCTGGTGGTAGAGGCTGTTTCAGTCCCTGCAAAAATCGATGATGGAAATAGTGCTTGCAGCGTTCCTGCAGGGGGTGAAGAACAACTAGTGGTCGCTGAAACACCAGTTACAGCTCGTTTACCAGTGGTAAATTCCGGAGAAAGGCCAAAGTCAGTATCCGAAGAGAACTGGCAAGTTGCAAAATCTCCTGCTAAATCTAAATCAAATCGGGATTTGAAAGAGGTGGAGGAGGACGATGTAATCTCAGACTCCAGATTCATCTCTTTATCGGGTTCTCACATAGGATTGGAGAAAGAGATATGTGGGGATGATGGTGGTAATTCTGAAAATGATCACGAGTCGGAGAGAGTGGTGGCTCACGACAATGTTGATCAGGCGAAGACAAATGGTGGAGGTCGAGTATCACTTCCGCGAGAATCTAAAACAGCACACAAGTTCGTTACTGCTCCGTCTGTCTCGCCTTCTAAAAAGAAGATGGGAAGAAGGAACGGGAAAAGAAACACCAAACCAAATCATTGATGTCTGGGTTCTTTTGGAATGTAAGAGGATTTAACAAAAAAAGAAAACAAGCGGTAGTGAAAAAATGGTGTTGGGAGCAAGATTTTTTATTTGGTGCTTTGATTGAGACGAGGGTAATGGAGAATAAGGCTGAGAAGGTTGTGTCGGAAGTTTTCCCTGGATGGTCTTTCCACCACAATTATGACCATCACAGGCTAGGGAGAATCTGGGTAGTGTGGCACGATTCGGTTCGAATCACACCAGTGTTTAAAAGCAGTCAACTTGTGACCGTGTTAGTAAAGTTGCAAGGACAGGACGATGAGTTTATGTGTAGTTTCGTCTTGGCTCTAATTTTGTTGACGAAAGGAAGGAGTTGTGGAGCGATTTGTGCAGTCACGTCACGTCTCCAGTATACAATCGTATGAGGTGGTTGATAATGGGGGATTTTAATGAAATCCTATCTATGGAGGAGCATTCAAATTTGGACTCTCGGCCTGTTTCTCTAAGCGGAATGGAGGATTTTCAAGAGCTGGTAAGGGATGGAGATTTCAATGATATGGGGTATCATGGGCCTGCTTTTACCTGGTGTAATAAACGAGATGAGGGTCTTGTGTGCAAAAAGCTGGATCGATTGTTAATGAATGCCCATTGGCTTGATCGCAATCCTCAGTCCTATTGCGTTTTCAAACCGGGTGGCTGTTCCGATCACTTGCTTTGCAGATTCTACATTGATGGGTCTTTATCCAGGCCAAAGAAGCCTTTTAAATTCACAAGTGTGATAGCGAGATTACCTGAATTCAAGAGCGCTTTGCAAGATTACTGGGGGAGAACAAGACCTCTGTTCCACTCTACTTCGTCCCTTTTTCGATTCTCGAAGAAACTCAAGTATCTGAAACCGGTGGCGAGGCAGGTCTCGAAAGATGCCCTTCATGACATCTCGAAACGTGTGAAAGCAAACTTTGACAGCTTGTGTTCTAAGCAAGAACAGATCCTGCTAAACCCATCTTCTTCGGCCCAGCAGGAGGAGAGGGAAGCATGGGAACACTCAGCGTATCTGGAGGAGAGATATCTGGCTCAGAAGGCGAAGCTCAGCTGGTTGAATGTGGGCGATAAAAATACTAAAATGTTCCATCGGGCGGTGACGACAAGGGCAGTGAGAAATGGTATTCGAGAACTACAGAATTCGGAAGGCAAGTTTTGAGACAAAGCAATGAGATAAAGGAGGAGGCGGTTAATCACTTTAATACTTTCTTGAATCACAGACCGGTTATTTTTAGAGAAGTAACAGTAGAAGAGATTCAAGGGCTGACAGAGTTTCGTTGCTCTTTGGAGAATCAACAAATGCTCATTAAGGAGGTCACCCCAACAGAGATTAAAAAGGTTTTGTTCTCTATGGCTGGAATAAATCACCAGGGCCGGATGGTTATACGGTGGAGTTTTTTAGAGAAAGCTGGGAGATTGTTGGACAAGATTTAGTGGTTGCTATTCAGTCTTTCTTTCTAAAAGGGTTTCTTCCTAAAGGGGTCAACTCTACGATTCTGGCTTTGATCCCAAAGAAGCAACAAGCGACGTATATGAAGGACTATCGGCCTATAGCGTGCTGTAATGTCCTTTACAAAATTATTTCGAAGATCATTGCAAATCGGCTAAAGACTTTGTTGCCGAGTTTTATAGCTCCGAATCAATCGGCATTCGTTCAGGAACGGTTATTGCTTGAAAATGTGTTGTTGGCATCTGAGCTCGTTGATGGATATCATAAAAAACTCGGTTTCGTCTAGGTGTGCCCTAAAAATCGACATCTCCAAAGCGTTTGATTCTGTTGAATAGAGCTTTTTATTGACTGTCTTCGAAGCTTTGAATTTCCCTCCAGAATTCATTTATTGGATCAGATTATGTATTTCGCCTGCGACGTTCTCGGTCCAGGTTAACGGTGAATTAGCAGGGTATTTTGGGAGCTCTCGTGGTCTGAGGCAGGGCTGTTCGCTCTCCCTGTATCTATTCGTCATTTGCATGAATGTGCTCTCCAGCAAGCTCGATAAAGCTGCGAGGGAGAGAAGGTTTGGGTATCACCCGAAATGCTCAAACTTGCAGCTCACGCATCTCTGTTTCGCAGACGACCTCATGATTTTCTCAGATGGTACAGTACGTTCTCTTGAAGGGATTGTGGATGTGTTCAATGATTTTGCGGAGATTTCTGGGCTGCAGATAAGCATGGAGAAATCTACCATATACCTCGCAGGTGTTAAGGATGATGTTCGCCAGGTTATAAGTCAGAGATTTACTTTCGAATTAGGTTCCCTTCCTATTCGTTATCTTGGTCTACCTCTGTTAACGAAACAGATGCGTTCTTTGGACTATGCCCCTCTTATTGATAAGATCAGATGGCGAATAAGCTCATGGACAGCTAGGCACTTAACTTTTGCTGGTAGGTTGCAGCTTCTAGCATCGGTTATTGCGAGTCTGGTAAACTTCTGGATGCAAGCGTTTCGATTGCCGAAAGGATGCTTACAGCATATTGAGGGGTTATGTTCCGTTTTCTTATGGTCTGGACACTACAAGAATGAGGGGCTTTTCCGTCGAATTATTTACGACGATTTTTAGTCGTCGTAAATTTACGACAACATTACGTCGTATTTACGACGATCAAAAATTTCGTCGTAAATTCGACGTAAAAAATGACCCTCGTAAAATCGTCGTAACGTTACGACGATATTACGATGAATGAAGAACGAATTTTATTTCGTCGTAATGTAGTCGTAATATTTACGTCGATAATACGACTAATTGTCCTCTATCTCGTAATTGACGTAAAATCAATGTAAATGTGATGTAAATTTTATTTCGACGTAAATTTGATGTAAATATGCAATGGTAATATGTTGGTAACAGAACAAAAAATTTTATATATACCCTTTCTTCTCTCATTATTCCATCAACCCAAAAAAACATATAAAGACACAAATTTTTTGAGTCTTTGAATGTTTAAGTAAAATTTTTAGTAGTTGAAATTTATATCAAATTTCAGAAACAAAAAGTCAAATATTTGTTTTTGAAATGTCTATATACGATCTACGAAAGTGGATGTATACGCCCAAAAATGGTGATGGGTCGTTGACTGAAGACTTCAAAAATGGATTGGAAATATTCATGTACCAAGCCGGCCTAATGCAAACTGTAATTGAAAGTGGCAAAATGTATTGTCCTTGTGTGAAATGCAAAAATAGGAAACATATTCCTATTGACACTGTCTGGCAGCATTTATTGAATAGAGGGTTCATGCCCCAATACTTTATTTGGTATCAGCATGGAGAGGGATATGGTCAAAGTAGTGGTCAGATGGCTGCACGGAGTAGTAGTAATCATCAAGAACATGTGGATTTTGAAGCGTCCAATGATTATCAAAGTAGTCAAGTTCAGGGTGAAGATCATGATAGGATGCATGAAATGGTTACTGATGATGAGGACACCGAGGAAAATGTTGATGAAGACTAATTAAATATGTTGACATTTAATTGCATGCTTTGAACGTTTCAATGTAACATTTGTCAAATTTAAATTTTTGAAAAATTAAAGCCAATTAATGAAAACTAATTAAATGTTGATGAAAATTTGTTAAAGTGTTGACTTGGACATATGTTGACTTTTACGACGAATTTACGACGATTTTTTGGAATTCGTCGTAAATTCGTCGTAAAATGCAAACCCTAAACCCTATAGGGTTTAGCTTTCCCAACTTACAGAATGGTTTTTGGGTTTATTTTCCTAAGTAAACTGATGTATTATATAAGGGTCTGTAGTATAAGGTTCAGGAACTTGTAAACCAAA